>NW_015113082.1:0-50140 GCF_001443285.1 Poecilia latipinna | reverse complement strand
TTGGAAACTCAAGACAGCCATAACATTATGATTTTTTACAAGTGTATGTACACTTTTGACCACAACTGTAGTTTTAGGTTTTCCTCACACACCTCACTAATACTGAGAAGAACTATTTCAAAACTTCTTCCCTCAATAAGAGCGTCCACACTGCAGAGTGTTATGAGAGCAACCTGGTCCCACAAACGTCTTTTTGCAAACAGTCGATTTTTCCTTGAATTTCTTCCTTGTGGGTTGGTGACGGTACAAACCCAGATTGAAAAAGGCTTACCCCAGTTTCTCAGCAGCGCCTTTCTGCAGCAAGGTGGTGTAGCACAGATTGTGAGCCATCATGATGGACGGATACAAGGAGGAAAAGTCCAGGGTGGCAATAGGAACGCTGTAATAGCTGCAAAAATAAAGAATGGTGGAAAATTTCACATCTGTACCCAACAGAGAGTAGGAGATTTTTTAACACACGGTAGCCTAAAGAACCTGTAGATGTACAGACCCTTTCTCTGGCTCAATGACCGTTGCTCCTGTGTAGTCTTCGCCCCCCTCGGTTTTCACAACAGGCATTACCAGATCCTGTTTCATAGCCTTAAAAAAGAGGATTCAGAAATCAATCCATGCATTCATTACTGCCAGCATCTCTCACTCTTTGAGTCACATTTAACAAAGTGGAAAGGCCAAGAAGGTTTTTGGATATTAATATTTGACAGTACCATCAAAGCAATACAAAGTAACGCTGTGGCTCAGGACAGACTGAAATATCTTGCAGACCAATGATTTTTAAAGGTGGAAAACAAAAAAAAAAGCTCTCTCACAGTTTAAAACTATTTCTTGTTTTATTTTCCAACCAGAAAATGACCTACAACCCTGTTAGGGTGTGGCAGAGAAACAGCCTCTCTCTCTGACTCATTTGCAAGTCCACCTTAGTATCTGTCAAGGGGGGGAAAAAAAAAAAAAAGCACACATGAAGTAAATCCCGTGCGAGTTTCTTACCTGCCGCAGCAGCTGAGAGACGACTTTGATCTGCTGTCCTCTGGAGAGGAGGTAAGTGAGAGGCACTCCTGTCACTCTGGCCATCTCCATGTAGTTGATCACACACATCAGTTTCTGCAGCAGGCGCAGCGGGAGGTAGGCGTCCTTCAGGCAGTAGACCGCTAAACGGCGCCGTGTTTGTTCGTTTCCATTCTGATGTGGAAGGAAGAAGGTGGTGAAACCAAGCGAGGAAAAACAGTCATGATGATTAAAAAAAAAAAAAAAAAAAGAAAAGCTCAAAAGCAGGGATACCTGCAGATCGGTGATGATTGAATGTTGCACATCCTCCTTCTGTTCTTGTAGGAAATGGAAACTCACAGCGTTCAGAGTGTAGGAGCGTAATTTGTAATCCCTTAGAAGAACCTGCAAGAAACACACCGATCTATAATCCTAGAAACATTTTTTACCTATTCAATAATTGTACATGTTAAATGTACAAGTGACACGTAGAGTGCTGACCTGCAGCAGATCAAACTGAACTCGACCCTCCATGTTGATGGTCTTGTTCTCCCTGCGCCCCATCTGCTTACTCTGGAAGCTCAACTCTCGCAGAACTGATTTGATGCCCCGCATCCGACCCAAATATGGAAAATAATTCACCTGAAAGGATGTCAAAAAATTGAGAAAACTGATTGGATAGGGTTTTTTTTTGTACTTTTCCAAAAATGTTATCAATGTTAAAATTCAATGAAATTCAGTTTATTTGCACAGAACTAATTCACGATAAATGTGTCTGAGAGCATTTTATAAGATAAAGACTTTCTCCTCATTTTTAAAATCGAAATTACAGCTTCAAGAGGAAAATTCCCTGAGCTCAGAGGAATAAAATAGAAATACAAAAACACTCTAGTCTCTTCTTCTATTTTTAACCAGATCTAAAAAAAAAAAAAAAAAAAAAAAAAAAAAAAAACTTGAAACAAATTCCAGTATGTGGGCATTTTAAGAGTGATTCTAGTTATATTGCAATGCAATCAAATTCTGTTTGATTGCCGATTTTCTATTTAAGAAAGCAAAACGTCTAGCAGAAGTTGGAACTGAATCAGAGTCTTTTAAACGTGGTTTTGTCTCACCTTCAAAGCAGCCGCTCTGTTGAGCAAGTAGGGAAAGTCAAAGTTCTGGATATTGTATCCAGTTATGATGTCTGGGTCTACAGTCCTCAAGAACTCCGCCCAGCTCTGCTCAGAAGAGAAATTTAAAAAATATATTTTTTTTTTTTTTTTGATATTTTAAAATCAAATGAAAAAATATATATATTCAAATCTGCTGTGAGAGTTTCTTATTCTGCCGTCTAGAGGCAGATTTCTACCTGAAGGAGCTGTTTCTCCTGAGTGAAGCATAGTATCTGAGAGCCAACGATGCTAGCGCAGGACTGGAGGGTGAAAACTGTGCGAATGAACGGCTCAGTTTCACCCTGCCTTTGGACCATAGAGGCTATCTGAATCACTGGATCTCTATCTGGTTCTGGAAAGATTCCTGGACAAAAAAAAAAAAAAAAAAAAAAAAAAAAAAAAACATTTAAAACAAATCAGCATCAACAGGTCTTTGACTGGGCCTTTGTCTCATGTTCAAATAATGTGAAAGAAAAGCAAAGGACGAGAAATGACCTTTTCTTCCTGCACACTCTATGTCAAAGCTAAGCACCCTAAGCGGAGCGATCTTCTGCCACTCTCCTTCTGCAGGGTGACTTATGAAGTCTGTCCATCCGACATCAACCTCATACTGGCACAAAGAAACCTGCGAGAGAAGCACAAAAGGCGGAATAGGACAGCTGCTTTACAACGTTGACAATATAGAACAACAAAATAATGAAGAAAGGTGGGATCAAGAGAGCAGGTAGGTAAAAATACTTGTCTAATAAAAGCAATACTGACCTTTCCTAGAGTCTGAGAATCTGCGTCCGTTGAGCTCTTCTCTTCACGCACTCTGTACTTGCCTTTGGGAAGTTCAATCCAGCAGCATCCCACCACATCACTGTCCACCATGAACCTATGAGACACGAGCAGGCTTGTCAGACTGCACAAATGAAGCCTGCCAGGTTCTTTAGTCAGCGCGAGCTGGTTTTGTTCCACGTCAACCGCAATGTATTTCATTATGATGTGGGTGTTCATGTAAAATTGTGAAGAGAATTGGAAATTTTACAAACAAAATTGAAAAGTGTGAAGTTGTATTAACTCCTCACATGTTTGCTTACTTGCTTTAATGAAACAAGTAAGGTAGATTAGATGGTGAGCATCTGTGAACAATGCTTTACAGGTTTTAACCGAGACTATAAACCTATTCTAAAACATCGATATGCTTTAATGTCTCTGTCACACTCATTTATTTATAAATACATTTTAGAAAAACATAAATCAATTATTTTCTCCCGCCTTACAATTATTGACAATTTTATAGACACAGTATCAATTGTCCTGATATTTTGGATTGTAGAAGATATAAAGTGTGAAGAAAATAGCCTTTAAAGGAGTTTATTATTAGTTATTTATTTATTCTTGTGATATAGAAACAATATATTTTTTAAGTAGAGTTTTTTAGTAAAAATACTATTAATTTAACACTCTTTTCTCTCTATTTTAACAAAACATACCTACCTGATTTCAAAATCTATGTTGGCCTCATAAGCCTGGTAGCTCTGGATGGGAAAAGGTCCAAACTTGAAGCCCTGTTCCAGCAGCCGCTTTGCAGGTGCGATGAGACGAGGCATCGCCATCGTTATCCGCAAGAAATCAAGGCTGCGTTGTCCGTGGTAACCATATATGCCTTTAGTTGAAAGAAAAGAGAAGCTTAGAATATTTTTTTTTTTATCAAATGACATTCCTAGAAAGCAACAAGCATAATAAATACAACTCTGATGCAGGCTTTTATTCCAACATTGATTTATTCATTTACAGATTCCATATTTTTCCCCAACAGCCTGATCAGAAATCATGACAGCTGGTAAAGTCCTTTAAAAGCTCAATTTCTGTATACTTACTCTCTTTACGGCAGATGTCCACAGCAAGCACTGTGATGGAGATGTTGTCCTTATTGGAGCGCATGTCCTTAAGAACAACAGAGTTCAGCTCTCTTTTAAATTCCTCCAGGTAAGTAGATGTGAACCCTCCAAAAAAAAAAGGAAGAGCAAAAAATTATAATGCAACATCAGTTACAGGATTTTGTACCAAATAGTGATAAACTATACAGAAGTTTGACAAGTCAGAAAACCAATGTTGCTTTTTCTGCCAGTTTAAGTATAGCAGAAGATCCACCTTATCGTATAAACCACAGCTAAAAGTCAAACACTCACCATTTGGTGCAGGAACATAGAAGTAAGGCGCAAAGCCATGAACATGACAGCACACACTGTTCCCACTATCTGTTACACCAAACATCCTAATGATGGGAACTTTTCCTTGTGACTGACCAGGCATCCCAGCTACAGAGCCACCTGGAGGAGGGGAAAAAAACAACACACGTCGTTTTCTATCATCGTACATAACATAATCTGTCTCTTCTAGATGTTTAGTAGAATTTTCTTGCATTATCCAGATGTACGTTATGTATCTACCCAGGTAATAGTCGAGATCAATCTGCTGGAACACCAATTTATCTGAAGATGGATCCAGTGAAGGGGCAGGAGGCCTTCTCCAACGAGGGTTTAGGTCTGCTGAGAAAAGGTCGCCTGACAGGACAGGAAGTTAAGTCGGCATTAAAACTAAATTACATTAATTATGAAATTTTGACTAAAGTCAGCCCAACACTCACCCACGGGAATGACATCATGTCCGGCCTGTCCCTCCATGTCTTCCACATCCATCTCTGCGTCATCAAACATTGACAATTCTTCCTCAAACTGGGATGGACTGTCCTCCCAGTCACCAGTCGCTTTACCTCGCTTGGCCTGGGATGCACCACCCATGAGAGGGCCACCGTTGCGTCGCTTGAAGTCCATAACTGCAAGCGATTTAATTCAAAATAAAAAGGTCAGAAAATTCAGAAGAGAGACAGAACATGCTTAATTAGCACAGAAAAAAAACTGTATGAATGCTTTATTGTGTGCAGACTGAGAAAATATATATTATTGAAAATATTAAAATAATGCTGCGAACACATGCTGGAGATTAATAAAAAAAAAGGACAGATAATTACTGATGTTAATCTACAGATCCTTGGCTGGGGAAATTGTAGTAAACTTAATACACATTCATCAAACCCAACAGACATGCAAAGCGCTTTGCAATAATACTTATTCGTTTCAGATTAGGGATACAGTTGTAAGTCTAAAGACATAAAACATTATTCCAAGCTTTCATCATTTCACAAAGCACCCTTTAACAACATTCTTCTAAATTTTTAGAAGCTGTGGTGAATATTATACCAAGAAGCAATGGTATAAGCCAAAGAATATTTAGTTGCACATTCAACCAAATCTGACTGAGTCTAAGTTGTTTTGCAAAACTGTCAGTCCCTAAGTAAAGCTGTTAAGCACATATCCCAAGTGACATCCAAAAAGTCTCTTGGGTTATGTTTCGTTGCTCATACTCGAGAAGTATTGGCAATGTTATTGCAGCTAAAGTATTATCCCAAAGGGACTAACTGCACATGCAGGGCAGCATTTCAGACTGAGCACTATTTTCTATTGGACTAGCACATACAACCCAAATAAAGTACTTGAAATTTTGAAAAAGTTCGCGGGTTGTGAATATTCTTTCAAGGCACATAATACACAAGGCACGTGAAGAGCTTCACATAATGCACAAGGCACTTAATAGCAAGTTATCAATACGGTTACCAACTACTGGAGTCAAAACGCACTCGAGGATAAGCATTTAACATTTCAATGTTAAGTTAAGCATAGTGAGCACAATCATTTATCAGTGGGACATGTGGTTTTCGTCTCAAATCCGAGGGCAGCTTCTATCTTTACAACAAGCTACTAAAGGCAGCTAGCAAACGGCGGATATACACATAAATATGGTCTCGCGCTAGGATGCCTCTAAACTACATGAAGGTTTATGCTCATATAAATCTACCAAAACCATTAACAACGACCGATGCGTTTCTAATGATGTTATAAATACCTGTAAAACTTGATCTTCCTCTACAAGCCCCTTCCGACAACAGCTCCCGCCACTCTTCTTCAATTTGTGGGGTTTCGCTGTCGAAAGCGCGGAAAAATTTCCGCGTAGTTAGTTACTAGGTGTAAAACTAAAGGAACGGACAATGACGTCACAAATATGGCGGAAGTCGGAGTAACTACATAGGTATCGCAGAGGAAGTTACACTACACTTGTCCACACCTTGGACAAGAAAAAGACAGTGTCTTCTTGATTAATTCACGTGACACGCGACCTATATCCTTTTTCAAATGTTCAAAAATAACATTAAAATTTTTAGAATTAATGAATGAGTTTTGGCCTAATGTTTTTTTTTTATATCTGCATACTATAACTCAATTTTAACCATCAGACGTATCTCTCTTTTTTATATTAACATGTGATTACGTCTATCCTGGAGAAAAATATTCATGCAGCTGACCATGTTTGTGTATTTTGATAAAATCTAATAAAATGCCCTATTTTTAATTTCAAAAAATAGATCAGCATATTTAAAATCGCTTGGTCTGAGTCTTGAACAAATATTCTTTTTTATATTTTTTTCTTTTCTTTTTTTTATTTATCTTGATTGTAACAATAAAACAAGGACTAAAACATTTTCAGAATATCAAAATTATTGAATTATTTTCAATATTTTTCACAATTCTTAACTTACCTAATATCAGCCATTTTAAGCAACCATTATTTTAAGAAGACACAGCAAAGGTTTCTAATTTTGGTCAGACTATCAAATGTTGATGATTTTGCATGCATATGCATGTTATGTTTTGCAGTATTACAAGACTTGTGGACAAGTAGTTAACCTACACCAGGGTATTTTTACTTTAGCTCACAGAACTTGCATCTGGTCCGCTTTTATTTCAGATGAGAAGCATTCCATCAGCTGTCATGTAGAGAGCAAATATCTAGGCCTGGGTTTGTTTTATACATCCCTCAATGTTTGTGGTGCATTAGTTATTTTCTGACTCACAGGTACACAGTGAGGTCAGAGGAGACAGAGCAGGATGAGGAAATGCTCTGACACATATGCAGATCTGGGCCAATTGACGTAGATAACAAGAAATAGAAAATCGAGCTGTGACAATTCAGACATGCATCAAATAACCCAGGATGCACTGCTCCATTCCTGTTATGATTTTTCTCTTTAGACACCTTTTGGTTTTTCTGAAACTGCCAAACTAAGACTTCTTACACCACCCATTAGTGATGTAAGACTGGAATAATGTGTAACTGAATAATGTGGTGTAAGAAAGGAAGTAGAATCTCCCTTTAGAATGGAAGATGTCCAATGTTCAGTTGTTTGTAAAATTGACCCTGTGTAGTTCCACTACATGCCTCCGTTGTCTCTGCTTTATTTTGAAAAGCTCACATGTTTGCAGAATATTGCCAGCCTTAACTGTGATTCATACATGATCGTATAACATTTAAAGAAGTGCTTGCTTTTTGTGAGTTTATAGAACATGCAATAAATAAATGAAAACCTTGCTCAAGCCATAATGATAGATAAATTATTTGTATTGTTTTATTCCTACCCTGTCCCCCAGCCATGCAGCGGGGAGCCTTTTTACCCATGTTAACATTCAGCACATTGTAGAACAGACAAACATAAACAAAGCAACAAACATGAGTAAATTAATACATATGATTTAATTTTAAAAAATCCATATCTTCCATAAGTCTATTACAATGGTTACATTCAAGCAAAAAGTTAATTTTTGACTATTTGCACTAAGCTATGCTGTTAAATTTCTGCCTAAATTTAGAACGATAACCGTTTGAATAAATAAAAAAGCTAAACCCCGTTGATTTTTCTCACCCAATCAAGTGCCTCTAATGAAGAAATCATCCAATCATCTTCTCGTCATCTGGGGAGGCGGAGAAAGTGACGAAAACCCAACCAATAGGCGTCAAGCTCATGAATAATGCGTCAGCAGGGATTCCGCATTCAGCCCTCCTTCTCTAGATCTTCCCAGCGTTTTGCAGCAAACCAATGTGAGTCGGTGACATTTAACCAAAGCCGCCGCCCCCTTTTTCCCTCACTAGCCAACACTGTTTTCCTCGTTTACGGAGTGACCGCGACAGCTGCCAATGTTTAGTTCGTCTTTGTGAAGTTGGGACACAACCGAAGGGTGAGTCGATCTTCGTATTTTGTCTTCCGCGGTTGTTGACGAGCTTATGAGGGAGGACACTCTGTCGGACTCGGCCTCTCTCATTGAGCTTTGCTGTAGGTGCTTCATGTCACGTTCACCAACTCATTAAAGGAGCTCAAGCATTCGCACATCGGCATGCTGTGCAAACGGCGAGCTCTGCTCGCGAATTTAAAGCGCATTTTAGGGAGTTATTTCCACAACAGTCAATTTAAGTTCACACGGGCCTTCTGGAAAATTACCACACTTACCATGAAGTTGCACACGTCTCGGCGAGGCCATACAAGCAGAAAGCTATGCTCCATAAACTGGTTACTTGTTGAACAAATAAGACTCAATCCATCAGAAACCATCTGTAAGAAGTGGCTTCCTATAGGGAACCTGACGGGCCTCTAAGTTCAGCTTCAGCATGTCATGTTTACTATCAAAATACTTTCAGTAAAGTTGGCCTATTCCTTTGCTACTTTACTTGTGTCTAATTTTCTTTTCATAAAGTCTCCAAATTCAGTGAGGATTATTGCTCTACATATAGTATCTAGGAGATTACACATCAGATTGTAAAGGTCCCCTATAGCTGCTTTGTTGGTGGTCTTCTTTGTTTAGGCCTAAGGTCAGTCTGTGTCTATGTAGATACAGTTCAGGACATCCTTTCCACAGTCTGCATGATATTTGTATGTGCACAAAAATAAAGGAAATGTGACTACACATAAAACGCTGTGGGTAGAGCAACTCCATATGTTGGGGGGAAAAAACCCTCCCCCACCATGCTGCATGTTCCTGTGGACATGGGCCCATGTTTGTAGTTTTCTATGCGTCTCAGCTCCATGTAATTACATTTCATAGGGAGAACATCAGATGTGCCAATATAAGAGCCACTTGATCATGTTTGTACTTGATCACGTATGCCTCTTTTGCAACCTCGTCCTGCCTTGCACAGTAAAGGACAATAAGTTGTAATTTCACTCATTCACTCAAGCAGGAAGAATCCACTTGTCTGAATCATGCCCTGCTCTAGAGAAGCTTGGAGTTGTGAAATGTAAAGCTAAAATTGTAGCATTGTAAATCAAACGTTCAGATTATTCAAAATAATGCATAGTATGCAATATTTATTTCCCTTATATGTACAAAAAAGACAGAGGTGTTAAAATTTGAGTGGATTTTAAATGCTATTGGAAGGAGATGTAAATTAATATTGATAAACAAACCTGTTCTTTTTTTTATAATTGGCTACTTCTCAGTGCCTTACCATAAGTTTCTGTCGAAAAAAGAAACCATAGGTAAACGTGGTACTTCTGGTATCACGTATACTAGAATTGTTACTTCTTAACAAAAAAAAGTGTGTTTTCAAATTATGACTCAGAAAAATGAGTCAAATATGTGACGTTTATTCTGTGAAAGGATTGAGAAAGGTGGGGTTTACATCACAGTTAGCTAGTGTTATACTTGGTCAAGAGGAAGTTGACAGCATTTCACATAATGTGTTATAGTAGAAGTTAAAACTTGTGCTGAAATGGTAAATATAAAAGTCTAACAAATGGAGTTGAAACATTTCATGTCATGTCTCAAGTGTTTTTTTCCCCCCTTATGATTTCAAAATGCCACCTGTGGGACTGCCTGACAGTCACGTTTTGTGTATACATAGTAGTAAGGAGTGTGTTTCTATATTTACCCAGCATGCCGCTGGCTCGCAGCCTGTCTGTCACGTCCCTATCAGGACTTGACGAGTGGGACGAGGAGTTTGAGTTGGAGGATGCTGTTCTTTTTGAAATTGCATGGGAGGTAGCCAACAAAGGTAAGTTTCCAGGTGTTTTCCTGCCTTAAAATCTAAAATTCAGACTTTAAATTTTTTATTAAGTAGGAAAACTTTGACTCTGGCTTGACTGATTTTGTCTGGCTTGCTTTAAGTTGGAGGGATCTACACAGTCATACAGACCAAAGCCCGTATGACCGCGGAGGAATGGGGGGAGAACTATTTCCTGGTGGGTCCCTATGTGGAGAGCAACGTGCGCACCCAAGTGGAGCTGATCGAGCCAACCAATCCTGTCCTGAAGCGGACCATTGATAAAATGAACGCCAGTGGCTGTAAGGTACTATCATACATACTACACACGCATACATTCCTCGCACGGATAAACATTTTTGCTTGCAGTGATTATAAATGAGAAATTTGATTGTATTCTTTGAAAGTGGTCAATGAAACATGATCAGACCCCCTCTTTAATTCAGGTCACTCCCTGTCTGCAAAGTCTAGTGTTGCTGACGACAACTCGAAAGCTGGTGACATTTCCCTACAAAGGTTAGGAGCTGTATCAGTGTCCCACTCGCTTTCCCACAGATGCTTTCCAGAAATAGAAGACTGATTGGAATAGTTTTAAGGTTTTCTGCTGTGTCACTCAAAGCTCGCTGTGGTATTAGGTGTCAAAGCTAGAAGCTGCGGTCGGGCTATTTTTAAAGAATGAGTGCAGCCGATTCAACAAAGCCTGTAAAATGTTCACCTAGACTCATGCATCAGAGCATAATAAAACGGATTAAAATGAATGAATTAATTGTTGTTTCTGTCATTTACATTATCTGAATAACTACTCAAATAGGCTAAGGTACAGCTAAAAGCAACATATTTTTCTTTATTGTGATTTAATATAAACAGTAACAACTAAAATATAGTCAACCAGAGACAGTTTACAGTTGGAAAGAAAGAAAGAAAGAAAGAAAGAAAGAAAAATATAATGCCTAACAAAAGTATTCACTAATGCAGAGCATTTTCATATTATTTCTTTACCAAAAACTATATACCACATATTAACAGATATTTAGGTGAAGAAGCAACATAAAATAGTGTCAATCAGTGAAGTTAGAAAATATGTTGCTCTCACAAGATTTTACAAATAAAAATAAGAATATTGAGGTATGTATTTTTACTCACTCCCCCCTTTTTTGTAGGATATATTGCACATCTAGAGACTGACAATTTTACTCATTCTTTGTTATAAAATACATGAAGACAGTTACAAAACTGGCCTTCTATCACCTGAACACCATTTCCAGGAATAATGTCTCAGCGAGATTTAGAGAAACTCATCCATGCACATCTTTAGTCGCATTGATTACTGCAACAGTGTCTTCACAGGTCTGCCTAAAAAAATCAACCTCCAGCTGCAGCTGATCCAGAACGCTGCTGCTTGCATCATCACTAAAACCAGGAAGATGGAGCACATAACACCAGTTTTAAAATCCCTCCACTGGCTCTTTGTACCTCAGAAAATAGACTTTAAAATACTGTTGTTAGCTTATAAATCCCTGAATGGCTTAGCACCAAAATACATTAAAGATCTGTTATTGTTTGTATGAAACTTCCAGACTTCTCAGGTTTTCTGTTTCTGGTCCACTCTGCATCCCCAGAACCAGAACCAAACATGAAGAAGTGGCATGCAGCTTCTATGCTCCATAAATCTGGAACAAACCTCCAGAAAACTGCAAAACAGCTGAAACACTGAGTTTAAGACTAAAAACTCAACTGTTCAGAGTAGCTTTTGAACCATAATCAATGAAACATTAACCAACATTTTGATGCGTGTTGACGATTTTGATGATGGCACTCACCAAAATGTAATGTTTCTTTCTGGTTTTCTCAATTGTTGACTGTCTGATGTCTTTTATAACTTTGTATTTTTAGGGTTTTAATGATGTAAAGCACTTTGAGCTGCCTTGCTGCTGAAATGTGCAATACAAAAATAAACTGGATTAATTGATATTGTGGGATCTCTCCTTCACCAGTCAATGTGTTGCTGCACATTATTTTTAACCTTCAAACTTTACCTGTATATTTTCGCAGATTTACTTTGGCCGGTGGCTTATTGAAGGCAGTCCATACGTCGTTCTGATTGATGTCGGCTTCACCGCCTGGTCTCTGGACCGCTGGAAGAGCGAGCTGTGGGACCTCTGTGCCATCGGCGTGCCTTGGTTCGACCGCGAGGCCAACGATGCTGTTCTGTTTGGCTTCCTCACCGCCTGGCTCTTGGGAGAGGTCAGCAGCAGGTTTTGAGTGTGTGTACTGTGAAAGTTTGATAAGAAAGTCAGTTTTTTTCTTTTTTATTGTATTTACTTAAATCGGTGAAAGGTAAAATACCAGGAGGAGACATGAAGAAAAAGATGAATGGTGATTTTATGATTTTGTGTGGGGGGGAAAAAAGGAGGCAAAAATAAAAAGGAAAACTGGGAAGAGAAGTGAAATTGCTTCAAAACTATTAGATAAAATCTGTAGTTTATAAACTGCATACAAGTTTATATTTTTTTAAATTACGAATAGCATAAAAGTTTCAAAGTAACCATACTTAAAACCTGATAGAAAGTTCTTAATAGATAATTAGAATAAAAATGTTGCTTTTTGATTTATTTTGAACCTTGGAAGTCTGAGATTATTTAAATTAGTGAACATATTAAATGTAGAAGAAATAACATTGCAAAAAAATGAGAGAGTAGTCCTACAACTCAGCATAGTAACATTTATTATGGTTGTTGGAAGCTGAACCTGAATATTCACTTCAAAAAGAAGAGGGGAAAAGCCTGGTAGATGTTTGTGTTTAACATTGTAATGAATGTTAAACTGTTAAATGTTAACCAACACCCCATGCTTTTAATGACTTCAAAGAGTTGTGGTTAGTTTACAATCATCAATATGTGGTTCAAATTACAAAATCTATAAATGTACTGACTCCTAAAACCACATGGCAATCAGCAGATGCCTTTGCTCTCCATCATTTCTAACTGGGATTTAAAAATCCCAGTTAGAAATGTGCAGATATCTAAATAATATCTCAAGCATTTTTGTGAATAAGCTCCCTTTCACCAAAGAAATAAAGATGTTTAAAGAAAGAGGGATTAAAAGTTTTCTGAAAAGAACATGTGTTCAACCTCACTGGTGATTAGGTTAAGGCTTTGGATTGTTTTGCAGCCAAATAGTTGAGGGAAGATCTGATTTGAAAAGGAAACACAAGTAGGAAGTAAAGGTGATACAAACTGACTTCTGCTATAGCTCATAACACAGCAAATGATCTAAAGAAGTGTGAACGTAATGGGCTCTGAAAACCAGAGGTGTGTGTGTAGTAATTACACATATTTACTTGAATAAAAATGTACTTTTAGGAGCAGTTTTACTACATTGTACTGTTCCTTCAGTAATATTATGAAGTATCATTACTTGAGTAAAACTTCTGGCCATTCTGTGCACTTTAAATAACTTCACTGACTGAAGAGCAAACTTTGGACTTTACTTTTTCCTAATTTTTGGCTTCTCTGCCCACCTCTGCTGAAAATGTACATACAAATATGCAGAAACTATCTGCGGACGCTTGCATGCCATTCAAGTTGTGTTTTCTGATATTGCAGTATGCGGCTCAGTCTGAGGATCCTCCACACGTTGTAGCCCAGTTCCATGAGTGGCTGGCAGGTCTGGGCCTGGTGTTGTGCAGACAAAGACAGCTTCCTGTTGCAACTATTTTCACCACCCATGCTACGCTGCTGGGTCGCTACCTGTGTGCCGGAAATGTGGACTTCTACAACAACCTGGCAGAGGTACATCTTTGCTACTTTTTCTATTCCAACATTTGATAAGGAAAGAAATGTCTCACAATAGATATATATATATTTTTTTAACATAGAAGAGACAGGAAAATAAAAGGCCAATTGTTTGTGATGCTGATTTTAAGAGTCTGCAAAAGCGGTTTACACGATGTTCTTCCTCCCTTCTGCTCCGATCAGTTCAATGTGGATAAAGAAGCCGGAGATCGGCAAATTTACCATCGCTACTGTCTGGAGCGGGCGGCTGCACACTGCGCTCACGTCTTCACCACTGTGTCACAAATTACAGCCATCGAGGCCGAGTTCCTGCTCAAGAGGAAACCCGGTATGTCGAGTTGGACTCGGCTGTCAGGAAAAGAAAAATTAACACCTCACTGATTATGGATGAAATGTGCTTATGGTTCTTCACGTTTGTCCTCAGACATCGTCACTCCTAATGGCCTCAATGTGAAGAAGTTCTCTGCTATGCATGAGTTTCAAAACCTCCATGCTCAGAGCAAGAATCGCATTCAGGAGTTTGTCAGGGGTCACTTCTATGGGTCAGTCCTGACAACATGACACCGCAGGACAGTGGACAGTCTGAACACTGCAAAAACACTAAATCTAACCAAGTATTGGTCTAGTTTTTAGTGCAAATATCCCAGTCCATTTGAAATAAAACAAAACTAATTTGCAAGTAACTTTTTAGTAAGATCTCGGAGCTTGTTTTAAGTAACTAATTCCTTAATATTGAGGAAATGGTACTAGTTCAAATGGCAGATTATTTCACTTGTAACATGGAGAATGTCTTGTTATAAGTGAAATAATAAGGTTGATGAAAAGTTACTTGCGAGTTAGTTTTGTCTTATTTCAAATGGACTAGGCTATTTGCACTAAAAACTCGTTTTGCAGTGAATTCGTTCAGTCTGTTACTGCCGAGTTAAAGATTTTGAAAGCTAAAAATTGGAAAATAATCTCTCAGTTTGTGTTTACCATCAGGAACCTTGACTTCAACCTGGACAAGTGTCTGTTCCTCTTCATAGCAGGAAGGTATGAGTTCTCCAACAAAGGAGCCGACATCTTCCTCGAGGCTTTAGCCAGACTCAACTATCTACTGAGAGTAAGTGAAGTGGTTTTGCTGAACGTGATGAACCTCGGGTGTGAAGAACTGAACCATACATACTCCATGCTCTTCCTCAGGTTAACCACAGCGATGTGACCGTTATAGCTTTCTTCATCATGCCAGCTCGGACCAACAACTTCAACGTGGAGACGCTGAAGGGCCAAGCAGTGCGGAAGCAGCTATGGTGATTATAAATGTTTAATATCTGCCTTTCCTACTTCCATTTATGTGACTAAAGATATTTCCGTTTCTGTCTCTCCTCGCAGGGACACAGCCCAGACTGTGAAGGAGCGCTTTGGAAAGAAGCTTTATGAATCACTCCTAGTGTAAGTTCACCACGTTTAAGGCACCACCATGCTCAGCGACTGAACGCACTTTTCATTAAAAAAACACAAAGTATATAAATAACTCATCTATTTTATTAGATCCAGCTTCAGAGAATCTTGGAGAAATTATTATATTCCATTTTTTTTAACATTACAACCACAAATCTCTGGCTCTTAGAAAATTGGTGTCAAGACAAAAGCCTTAAGATCTCACAGCAGACACGTGGAAGAACATGCTCCTGTCAGATCGGACCAAAACTGAAAACAGTTTTGTTCCCACGTGTTTTTCAGTGGTCAGCTGCCAGATGTGTCGAAGATGCTGGACAAAGAAGACTTCACCATCATGAAGCGTGCCATCTTTGCAACTCAGAGGCAGTGCCAGCCTCCAGTCTGCACCCACAACATGCTGGAGGACAGCAGCGACCCCATCCTTAACTGTGTCCGCCGCATCGGCCTTTTCAACAGCTCTGCTGACCGAGTCAAGGTAAGAGACAAAACGGGAGACTCGCCCTATGAATCAGTTGTGCACTATACTTCATTTATTGGATATACATTAAAACATTTATATGGCAAAGCACTGCTTAACATAAATTACCTGGAGGGAGCGAGCTCCACATGAAGACACAGATTACCTTTTGGTTCTTGGACAAATTAGGCGTCTGTTCACTGTTCCAGGTTGTTTTATAATAGTTTTTCTGAAAATAACCGTCGTATCTGAGAAATCAGAAACGGGCCACGATTGGCCACCAGACATTGCAGCTGCTCCATTTCTCCCTTACACACCAACTGCCCAGAAAAGGCAGGATCACCATGACAACCATGGACATTGTTTTTAAAGTGTGTCCCCCCCAAGAGGACAAAGTTAAAACTACAGTAAAGCTCACTGATACTCTTCACAATGACATGTTCATGTTGGTGAGTGTGATGGGGTGAAAGTGGCTGTAGTGAAAAAGGTGTTGAGTCGTCTGTATTAATAGTGATAGTCGGTCCACTTATAAGTCCTAGCAGACTTTAAACCCAGCAGTTGGGCATGTTTGGTGGAGAAAAGCATGGTTGCGTTTTTCTTATGTGTTTTTTTACACACAAGAAATTTCGTGTGAAAAACAACATAAATTGTTGTGAGGGCTTGATAATTATGATCAAGCTCTCACTGTGTAACTTTTTAGGTGCCTTGCGTTGTAAACTAGGACTAGTTTTCTTCTTAGGTTGCTGTGAGAAAGGCTGCAGTCACTTGTTCTGGTACTGAAAAGCTTGTCCTCCCTCCTCAGATCATCTTCCACCCAGAGTTCCTTTCGTCCACATCTCCTCTGCTTCCCATGGATTACGAGGAGTTTGTCAGAGGCTGCCACCTTGGTGTCTTCCCTTCTTACTATGAGCCTTGGGGTTATACTCCGGGTATGACACATGGATGCTGATATCTTGGATATGTTTACTGTGTTATATTTGACTCACTTTGTAATACTTCTGTCATTTGACAGCTGAGTGCACAGTGATGGGTATTCCATCCATATCCACTAATCTGTCAGGCTTCGGGTGTTTCATGGAGGAACACATAGCAGACCCTACAGCGTATGGTGTGTGTCTTTACTCACTTTCTTTAGTTTCTCAAAAGTTATCGACACATTGATTAGAAAGATCACATTTCTCATTATTACCCAACAGGTATTTATATCCTTGACCGGCGCTACAAGGGTGTTGACGAGTCATGCAACCAGCTCACTTCCTTCCTTTTCCAGTTCTGCAAACAGAGCCGACGCCAGCGGATCATCCAGAGGAATCGCACAGAGCGCCTGAGTGACCTCCTGGACTGGAGATACCTCGGCAGAGTATGGACACAAATCCTGAATGTAATCTTTCAGCCGCTAACTTTAAAGTGACATTTTTGCCCTTCTCTTTCGCTTTAGTATTATATAGCTGCTCGTCATATGGCCTTGGCGAAAGCCTTCCCAGACACCTACATATATGACCCTCAAGAGCCCTCCTCGGTAAGATTATGTGACATTTTGACTGAAGAATTGTTAAAAACACTTCAAGGCCTTCTGTTAAAATGCCAGGATTTTATGATGTAAAAAAAAAAAAAAAAGACTCCAAAATAAATAGAAAGTAGTTTATAACCCTTTTTCAAATGAGTTATACATGGGTCATGTTTAAAGGTGGAAAAGTTCTGAAAATGATTATTTTAGTCCTGTTTTTAAAAGTGATCCTGCTTCATTCCTTAGGCTTCAGGTTTCCGCTACCCCCGACCAGCCTCTGTGCCTCCGTCTCCGGCTCTGTCCCGTCACTCCTCCCCGCACCACAGCGAGGCCGAAGACAACGACGAGGACGAGCGTTACGACGAGGAGCTTGAGGCCGAAAAGGACCGCGTGAACATCCGCCAGCCCTATACCATACCGGTTAAAGGCAAAGCCGTCCTCGGAGGCAACGGGAGCGGCGAGGACGAGGCGAGCGAGAAAAACTGAGACGCACGCACACTCGTATTCATTATAATCCATGCTGAACCTCACTAGTGAAACTTTTTTTGTTTCTGTTGCAATCATTAGTCATCCTTGCACTACAAACTTGACAAATGGGTGCAGCTGTGTTCATGTGTGTGATTACTTTAGTCGTGGCTTTCTGTGAAAAAAGAAAACGCATCACTTGTCTGTGTCTTCCCAACCAATGCGTACCTCAGAACCTTAAAACTGTCAGCCAGTTTTTGGTATCGTTTCAAACACACCAGCACTGCAACCAGTAGTAGGCCGAAAACATAGAAACAGGAACCAGTGAATTAAAATGACCCTGTTTTGTGAATAATTTAGATATAAAGCATTAATAAAGTAACAGAGGGGCTTTATTCTAGATTTTAGGATCAAAATGAGGAGAAACAGCATGGCATAAGCCTCCATCTTTTTACAAGCTTGTCATTTTTCTTCATTCAAAGCAAAACTTGCTTCTTCTTTTTTTACAGCTTTTTTGCAAATGCCTTTTTACAGCAAAATGTCCCAGATTGGAAAAAGATGGAGCGCATACATGCCCAGTAACAAGTAACAGTAGATATAAGAATACAAAACCTCTCCTTGAGCTTAGCATCATGTTTTTTCCATCTTTTTTTTTTTTTTTGCCTTATTGTATCAGTTTTCTAATAATTAGGGATACTGATCAGCCACATGTCACATCCATTTACCTGACAACATATGCACTTGTGTGGAGGTAGCTTATCTTGTTCAACAAAAGAGGAAAGAAGGGAAGAAGAATTGCGCTCTGTGTGGGAAGCAAAATGAATGTCGGATGTTGGTTTTACCAGATGTGTCCCGTCACTGTCTCTCCTCAGTATGAGTTATATTGTTTGCTCCAGTAAAATAAAATTGAAAGCTCTATATGTTAGTATTTTACACATGATTTCTGTCTTTTGTTTTATTCCGAGCATTCGGTTCAATGAGACACGTTGAAAGGTCGGCAAGTTTACGAAGCCAAGCAACGCACTAATGTAGAGATCCAACCATACATGCAGCGTATCCATCCTGAGCTCTTTAATTTATCTGGACTTTGGTCGGGGATCTTCCTCCTACATTGCAGGTAATCCTCCCTGGGTCAGCACAAGTAAACTCTGCCGCCGTGACCTCTGCAAACTGAGAAGAACAAAAAGTTGGACTTGTTTTTATAAGAGAAACATTTCAAACTTAATTGAAGCCTGAAGAACATGGAGCGGTTTCATGTATTTTTTACTGTTCCTTGCAAAACTACTCATTTCCCTGGAACTAGGACTGCAACTAACAATTATTTTTTGTTATTGATTAATTTATCAATTATTCTGACGATTAGATTGGTACATTCAACAGATTTTCTAATTTAACCACTTAAGTCTTTTGTATGCAATATTTGAAATGCAGTAAAAGGTGCAAATAAACCATTTCATTTTGTTTTAAAATGAGAAACTAAACTAAAGTGCAATAAAATGACATTCCTTTAGTGAATTTCTACCAGGTGAATAGAAAAAAATGCCACTTAAGGAATTTTGGGACAAAATATATAGATTGGTGTTTTTATCCTACATGTTTATTTTCAGCATTTGACCTCTTTTTGAGTCTGTTGACTCCAGTTAATGATTAATCGATTACTAAATTAGTTGATTATTTCAATAATAGATTCATTATTATTAATCCATTTAATCATTTTATACATACGTGGAACATTATAGCATTTTCTTGCATTGATAATTTTATGTGATAGAGCACAAACTAGAGCACAACTGTAAGGCTGATGGAAAATGATGCATCATTTTCAAAAAGTATCTCAACTAGAAATCTGAAAAGTGTGGCTATCATTCGAATCCACCCGCCTCTATTCTGATGCCTACAAATACCATAGACTGCAACAAATTGACCTCAGAAGTTACCTGATTAATAAAAACAGACATTAGTTGTAAAGACATTGAAAACCATCCATCATGTTCCCTCCATGTCGAAACGATGAGCTACTTTGTGTTAGTCTATCACATGAAATATAAAACTGAGTGAAACCACATGGGACTCACTGAGTAAGCTGTTCCAGAAGGAGTTGTATGTTGCGCTGCCGGTCACGGCGCCGAGTTTGGCTGGATTCCTCCTCACTGTGTGCACTGAGAACCCATCAGGCCCCGTCGCCTCCACCTCCACCACATGAAAGTCTTTCAGCCTGAGGTGAGCAAGACATAAAGCCCAATTGTTCAGACAGAAATGATCAGCCGTGCTGGTTTTGATTTGTAAGGTAGAAAGACCCACGCTGTGTCTGACACGATCTCTCCCTGAACACCTGTAAAGCCGAGCTTTCCTGCCGCCACGGCTGCTGCCGCCATGGTGTTGACGTTGTTGGGAGCAAGAGGACACAGGTCTGCCACTGAGCCTCTGAACAAAACCCGCCTGCCCTCTCCTTCTGTCCAGTCACTGAGGACGTCTCCTGTCAGTCGAAAGCACGACGGATGCTTGGACATTCTTATGAACAAAGCCTGAAGAGATTCCATAGATTTCTCAGAAACATTTCTAGTTGGGGTGGAGGGAAAACAGAAACTAATATTGCTAATATTCTTATATAAGTCTTACAAAAACACAGTTAACTCCATATGGTTTGAGTTTTGTTAAGCATAACAGAACTGAGCACAGTTAAGACATTAAAATAAGCAGCTTACTTTGGCAGTTTATTAAATCTTAACATTGCAGGCGTAGACATACCTTCAATGTCCCACTATCGTTCATTCTTTGGATGTCCTGGCCTCCCCATAATGCACCACTGGGGACATAAAGCGTCCTGCCATGTTGTAGAGATGCCTGCCGCAGTTTCTGGTTCAGATCAGGATCAGAAAGGGAAGACGGAGAGCCCACCTAAAAGGTTTAACATGTTGTGAAGTTTATTGTATATTAATACAGAGTTTATAGTCAAGTGGAAAGATTATGCATTTTCCTCTTGCTTACAAAAACTGAGCCCTATTATATTTTTCAATTGGCTAATCATCCATCTTAACATTGTTTTAAAACTGCAGTTGGCAAGGTATAAATAAGCAGCTAACAAACATCCTTGTAGTCAAGATTTGTTTCTTTGTAATCTTTTAATTAGAAAAGCAATACACAACTCCAGACACCACCAGCAAGTTATATGTAAGCTAAGTTTGTATTTTATTTATTAATGAAAATAATCTCACCATGAAGTGAGCCTCAGAGAGAAATTTGAGTCCAAAATCTCTCACAATCTGTGGATGACACACCTCTACAATCACATCACAGCGCCTGTAAAACCACCAGCAAAACAACTGTAACAAACATTTCTAATATAATCAAGATTGTGCTTTGTGAAAGTATTCGTACACCTTGAGCTTATTCACATTTTGACACGCTACAACCACAAACGTAAATAAATTTTGGGGGGATTTCATATCATAGATTAATTGGTTTTAAAACATTTCACAAATACAAGTCTAAAAGGTATGGTGTGTGTGTTCACACAAAACTTTGAGGTAGTAAATTGGTTCTTCTTTCATATGTCTCAACCAACTTCATACATTTGATATTTTTGTAATTCTTCGTAGCAAAATACTTCAAGTTCCATCAAACTGAATGAAACCAATAATCTGTTGAGATAAATTTTCAGAAACTGCTACAGTTTCTCAGTCAGAATGGGGTCTGAAGTTTGACTCAGTCGTTCACAGGAATATGAATCCATCTAAACCAGTCCTTTACATCAAGTTTTCTCCCTGGACTACCCTGTCTTTAGCACCATCCATCTTCCCATTAACTCTGACTTGCATCCCCACAGCATAATCCTGCCACCATCATGTTTCACTTGGTGGATATTGATGTGGTAAGGGTGTTGTGTGTTTTGTTTTGCATGTAGGTCAAATAGTCCAACAATAATCTGATCTAACTACAGCACCTTCTTCCACATATCTCACTGTGTCTTCTACTGTTGCAACTGCAACTTTTGAGGAATTGAAGCACATCAGAAACGCTGATGCAATATTAGCAAAGAATAGCTTCATTAATCTAAAATATACATGTTTATTGGCGGAAAAAAAACGTAATAATCATAGTATTCATGAATTTACTTGTCAGCGGAAGCAATGTGTGAATCTGACAGTAAACAATTCTTATCAATTAAATACTGATATTAATATAAATGTAAGAACATTTTCAGTATATGGATAAAACGTCGCTAGTTTTGACTAAGGCGAACTTCCTGTTTGAGTTGTGATGCTTTTATCTTGAAGGACCCACTTCCGGTTTAACTGTTAGCGCAAAGATAGCTTAACGGCAATTAAAAGACAGAAGATAAGTTTTAACAATGCATCCTATTATTAGCAGCCCCATTGATTGAGGCACAAGGTATGTTTCGATGTAAATAAGTGCGTGTTTTAAATATTGTGTGACTTATATTGTACTTTTTAAGTCAAGATGAATTAGTGGTATTTTAATACAAGTCTATAAAAAAGACCAAATCAAATAAATAAGAAAACGGAATCACTGACAAAACATACTGGTTTCTTACGGGTGTGAACAGATAAGGCTCCAGGATTAACTAAGCCTGGTTGTTAGCTTGGTCTATATCAGGCGCTGCATAGGATAAATCACTATGGTAACTCGTGTGCCACTGCTTTTGTAAAACCGAATCGAGGCTAGCCAGGACTTTCGGAAAATCCCGGCTTAATCCGCTATCCTGGTTTTGTAAAACAACCCTCTGCTGTTTTTCCCTTTTTTTTCCCAACCCTTTTTTTTTTTTTTTTCACTTGGTGACAGTGCGCATGCGTGCATTTAAACCTCTTTGCGAAGGACGACAGGTCTTCTAGTATCAGCTCAGCAGGGACTGAACCCACGAGCTTGTTGGGATTCCGGTTCCAGACAAAGCCCAGAACCAAACCAAGACCAGCTCCAGCTTCAAGGAGTTTGTCCACCAGGAACTTCCCTAAACCACATACACATCCAACCACATGCCGTCAGACAAACAATAGTAAGTCCTCCAAAGAGTGTGACTATGGGCTTCATACCTAGGTGTCCATATCCTACAACTCCAACTCTCAGAGTGGAAGAATTAGTGTCCATAATCTGCGCAGATGACAGAAGAATAACAAAAATCCAAACTGTAACAACAATTATATATGCTCACATCCGTTTTAACCTGAAGCTCTAACATCATTGCTGTTTTCTGGTCTCCTTTACCTGATTACTTTACGCCTCTCCACAGCTATGTCTCCTCTGAAAAGCAATGTCCAGCCACAACTCAAAACAAGGAATCATGGGAAAACTAAGGACAAAGTTTGACTCTGAGCAGCTGCAGTTAATCATTGTTTGCCTTGGACAGTATTAGACAGAGTGCTCTTCCTATACGTTCTTGGATTTCAGTTTCAGATCCATAATCCAGGTTACAGTGACAATAAAAACTGCAGTGAAGACAGAAGGTTACTGAATTTCTTAGAATAGGAGGGGCATTAGAGGTCATGGACTTCTGTCACCCTTTGCATCATTTGTCGCAAACGGATTCTGAAGCAAAAAGCCAGATTTCTAAATGACATCAATGATCTCTCTTCAGTTTTATTAAACTTTTTGACCATACTGCACATATAGATTCTCGGCTATAACGCGCAGTTTGACTTTGCCCCCTATTTGCTCATGTCATCAAAATATTACCGCCGGAAAGGTGAAAGGTCAGCTGTTTGTCCATGAAAACTTGAAACGAGGAGAACATTGATTATCAGAGAGCAATCGGACCAGAAGGACCGGTCTAAAGTTCATGTTCGTGGAAGTCCAGCGGACTGAGAGGAACGGCGCAGATTCAAGGCGAGGGACACAGGGAACATCTGAGGACTGCATGCTGGTGACATTTAATGCAGATTATTGTTCATTAGTGAAGGAAAAGACAAAACTCAGCTAACAGGGTGAAAATGGACATCCTTGAGACTGATGCCTATGACAAGCGCCGAAGGAGAAACATGGTATTCTTTTACCCCGATTTTTTATTATTTTTTTTTTTTGTAATTTAATACTTCTGTTAAAAAAAAAAACTTAATTAAGCTGACTAAAGTGCAATACGTAAGAAAAATGTGACAAATATTGCTGTTATTTGTCTGTCTTTTCCAGTCTTGTGCCCTTCTTCTCTCCCTTTTGCCCTTCTTTTTGTCCTCGGCTTTATACTTCTACCTTTGGACTCCTGATCTGGTCCCATCAGTAGTGTCCGCAGGTGTCAAAGCGGCCCCGACTCTGCTGCTGGCCACGGTGGTCCTGAGCTGGAACGGAGGGCAGAGTGTCCTGGGTGTGGCAGGAGGGCTGATCTTCTCTGCTGTTGGGGACTGCTGCTTGGTGTGGCCTGAGCTTTTTATCCACGGTAAGGGTCTTCAAGTTAAATCTAAGTTAGCAGCACATTTCCCTCAATTGTTAAAGATAAATTTTCTTTAACCACGAGCAGATTGCTTTTGTTTCTAATGTTGAAAATCCACCGTCTGTCTCAGGAATGGGTGCCTTCGCTGTGGCTCATCTGCTCTACTCCGTCACCTTCCTGTCCAGTCGTTATGCAACGTACTCCTCCTCCTCCTCCTCCTCCTCATCTTTGAACCGCTTTCTGCATCTGGTCCTCGTAATCGTGGGAGGAGCTTTCTACATCTACCTTTTTCCGTTCCTGCAGAAGGCACCAAACTCTGACCTACTGACTCCTGGCGTAGGGATCTACTTCGTCCTAATCACCATGATGGCTGCATTAGCCATCCGGACGGGCCACGTAGCTACGTTATCGGGGAGTTTGATCTTCATGGTGTCTGATGCTTCCCTGGCTCTGCAGGTCTTCAAAGTTTTGCCACCAATCGAGCATGGTCATATTGTTGTCATGGTGACTTATTATTTGGCGCAGCTGCTGATTGCTGTGGGTGATATAAAAGCAGCGGAGGACAAGGATGACTTTTCAAAGTGGAAGCGGTCCTAAACCGGATCTCTGAGCTGCTCCTAACATCAGAAGAGCGTCTTCGATTGACCAAAGACATGCAAATATGGTGTAGTTTGTTAATCAAATCAACTTAGTGCAAAATAAGCTTGGGACAAGACAGGAGCAATAGGTTTTTAGATTTCAGTGCTGACATTCACATTTATGTTTAAAGCGACTGAGGATGGAAGAGTGGCGCATTTCTGGTGGTTTGATCAAATATTCACACTCCTTGAATGTCTTTGTATTCCATTAAATTAAAATCACAAACTTCAATGTATTTTGTTTGGATTCAGTGGAAATGTTTGCCCATTCATCATTGCAAAATAATTCAAATTTTAACTGGATTTACTTTTGCAACTTTGACTAGGCCATTCTAATGCGTGGACATGCTTTCATCCAAACCTCTCCACTGAAGTTCTAGCTGTTGTGTTATTCTTTAATTTACCCCTACATAATATCCAGTTTCTCCACAGTATGATGCTTTCGGTGTGAGAGTATAGTGTTAGTTTCACAACGCTCACTGCATTTTAGAGCTAAGGCAAACAGTAATTTTTGGTTCCTATTTTTATTTGTGTAAAAAAAAAAGTTAAAAACTGCATATTTTTTCTTCTCTTTCAGACGTTAAGGTGAAAAACGTTGAGGTTTGTGGCTGAATGGTGACAAATGTGGAACAGTTAAGAGGGTTGAATACTTTTGTAAGCCACTGTACACTCTGGGATTTATGGGAATATATTTTTACATGAAATTCATGTTAATGTATAGCTTGTACATGTGATGCCATAATACAAACTGCCCATTGAATGTGCATGAACAGCAGTATTTTATTTACAATAAATATTTCCAATGTCCACAACTGCGAGAATTCTATATAAAAAGTCTGATTAAAAATAATTCTTAACTCCTAACTTTAAATCAATAAAATGTTTGTGCTGAAAAAAAATCACCTTTGTACATACACCAAAAATATTAAAATACTTATTATGGGCAGGTTTTTGTGTTACATAAAAGAAGAACTAACACAGAGAGGTGAAAGTGAAGAGTTGAACAGGAGCTTTATACAGAACAACTATTTACACGGTAAAAATCCAACATGTACATGCAAAACATCAACATCAGCTGTCGTAACAGACAAAAAAAATGTTGCTCCACATCCACGATTCGGCTCATGAATGTCCTGTGATGTTTTACTTTTCATACAGAAGCAAAAACAGGCAAGGTTTAAAAATATAAATTGCCTCAGCGATCCATCCCAACATCATCTGTCTGCTGCCCGTTGAAGCACAAAACTCTCAAACGCTCACAGAAGTCAAGCTCCTCCTGTTGGTGCAAGATACAGGAAGACTTTAAATGACAAAGTTTTAAAAGTAATCTGAGACTTTGAAATGTGAAGTTTTTTTTAATTCTATAATGTATGACTTTGAGTTTGGTTTCATCGAACCAAAGAAACATCTTCTATACATTTGTTCAATTTCCGTACATGATTTGTGGCAACTTCTTATAGCTTTCTTCTTCTTAAGAGCAATATTTGTAGCGTGCATAACTAATAGTCACCCAGACAACAGAATCTGGATTTAAATGCAAAATCTGAAAACTATCTTCCTTCAACTGTACAATTATGCATTCATCACATAAATCACAATAAAATATACTGAAGTTTCTGGTATGTGACAAAATGGGGAAAAGTGGGATAAGAAGTTTTTATTTACCTGACTTTCTTCTTTTCCTTGGAGCTCTTTGGTTCGCTGCTTGAGGAATTCCTCCAAACCCAAAGCCGGGTTCCTGCAGTCTTCCAGGCCTTGTTGAAAGCCCTCAACCAAACTAGACAAGCAGCAATCAAGGTCGGACATCAGTACCTAATATTCACTTTAACATTATTCATTTACATAGCCCTGCTGGGGAGCAAACTGCTTCCGTCTGCTGCTGACAATGAGCATTAAGTCAAAGTGTTTCTTACCAGCAGAGGGCACCAAGCACGTGCTCGTGGAAAGGCGAATGCGGTGAGCGGAGAACAGAAACTAGCTGCTGCACCATCCCCATCGACACAACCGTTTCTGTTAGAGGCCAAGTTAAAGAGCATTAACACACTCGATGAATCAGCGTTAAACTTGAAAATAAAATGAATAATCCCACGACTATAGAAGTAAAATATGTGGAATATTTGGTTCATTTAACTATGAAATGGAAAAAGACAGAGAAAAACGTATTTAAAAAATAAATACTTAGTGTTGTGCCTAACATTTTCCATTTTATGAAAATCAGAAAAATGTTGGTGTAATATTTTAGGGTCTTTTTTAAAAAACCACAAATGGCAGTTTAAATGATTTCATAATGTATCATAGCCCAGGAAATGTTAAATAATTCAATCAATACAGTAGACAATACATATGATTTTAAAATATAATCACTTTGGATTTAAGTTATATTTAATTATTTGTTTTTGTATTTCTTAAATTACTGATACATTTGTAGAAATATTGACAGATTTTTTTTTTAATTACTGTACTTATTATATATATTTAAATATTTATCAGAGAAATTACAACAAATTAATTCCCAAAACTGTAACAGAAACCATTAAATGACAACATCAGCATTAGTGTGGCGTGTCTCTCCTTCACACCTTTGTGTTCCGGGTTAGAGGTCAGCAGGTTGAGCAGAAGGAAAGCAGACTTGGTCCGGACTTTCTCGTTTTCAGACTGCATACTCCTCATCAGCACCGAGAAACCATCGTGAGAGACGAACGCCTGCAGTCCGGCTTCCTGCTCTCGGACCAAACCTACAGAGGAGACAGAAAACAGATCAGTAAACAGAGCTCCGCATCTCCTGGGTACCATTACCTCCAGAGATGGCTCATAGATGTGGCATCAGGGTCTAAAGCCTCAGGGACTCACATGAGACGGCGTACAGGGCTTTCACCCTGACGGTGGGATTGGGGTCTGAATCCGTCAGCTGCAGCAGCTTTGGCAGCACGTCAGCTTTAAGCAGGTATTCCTGGACCTGGGGCATATTCTGAGCACAGGAGGCGAGGAGCTGGGCGGCCCGCCACCTCAGACCGCTCTGGACGTGACAAAGATACCTGGAGACACACAGCTCCAGGCCACCAAGGGTCATCAGATCTGGAAAGAGCATGAAAACGGTGAAATAAGTATATTTAACTGGCTTCCATGTGATAGCAAACTATTCCAGCTTTCACAAACCTCTGGCATTGTCCAGGTTCTCACACAACTCAGACAGCATCTCAAAGGCCATTTCTCGCTCATCTTCCTCATCCTCTTCCCTCTCTTCTTCGCCATCTTGCTCCTTTTCGTTTGGCTCTTCTCTTTGCAGGACAGCCAGGCTCTGCTTCATCTGCTCCACCTCATCCATCTGACCTTTGCAGATATCTGACAGAGCCTCTCTCAGCCATGTCTTCCTCTGAAGGGAGGGACGTTCAGTCAACATGGATTTTTAAAAATCTGAACTATTAACTATAGTATGTTTCACTGGTACTCTATGCGCTTTTCGTTGATAATGTTTGTTTATTCTCAAGTTCATACTCAACATGGCATGTGTTACAACAGTTAAGCTACTTAATGACTCATTTAGGAGTCATGGCTACGACCCTAACTTATGATTTTGGTTACACCTTACTGATGATACCTTCCCTATTGCTTCAGGACAAAAATATACAACTGTATGGTTCATCATATTCTTCGTCAAGGTATTAAAAGCTGTAGTTGTGCCTACCTCCTCTGACATTGGCTCTGAAGGGACTGGACCCTCAGCCGCTGACCCTGCCTCCACTGCCAGCTGCAGGACCCCTTGAAGGTTCTGGGGGTACCTCCTGTCCTGTCTGTCGTCTGACATGACTTACACACCTGCACACAAAGAAACAAAACATGTCAAAAAGACACATTTGACACAGGACAATTACAATATGTATATAAGAATATAAGTCATATATATAAGAAGAAAACCAGGGCAGTTTTAAACTGAGAGATATTATTTACAAGGAGTAATTCTGACAAGGAAAATACCTAGCAAGGTAAATTTGTATGATAGGTTATGATATGATCATAAAGATCCTATCCTATCAACAAATTAGGAACAAAATTGGATTCTCATTTCACTACTTTAAAATGGGTAGGAATACGCATCATGAACTTACCTTTGTGGAGTTCTGATGTACCGAGACAAACTGTGCTTCTCTAAAATAGCAGGAGATGAGCGTGTATCCTGCTATAAACACAGACATGTGAAAGAGCTAGAACATTCTAGCTAGTTGAGCTCACGAGTGGGCCGCCATGCTTTACCGTAAAACAACACACAATGGGCAAGCAAGATTTGTGAGGCGTGCTCTTCGGTCATTTTCTAAAAATAAGTCTGAGCCCACTTCAAAACAGGTTATGTATCTGCATGTTTTATTCATTTTAGGTTGTTTATTTATTCATAATTATAAAATACAACCCCCATATTTAAAAGCTGCAAAAATAAGGTTAACCATATTAGCGTACTTAAGGTAAGTGAGTAAGCGGAACTTCCAAAGAGTAACGTTGAAGCTTAAAGACAATTCCCTCCTTTAACCATGGCTGGAATATTATTATATTATATTATATTATATTATATTATATTATATTATATTATATTATATTATATTATATTATATTATATTATATCATCAATAAATAATTAAGCTTGCTTAAAATATGTGTAATTATTTATTACATTTTAAGTATGCTAAATCATTACTAAAAAAAAATATAAAAATGCGTAATGTGTGAACCTTACGAATATGTTTGATTTCAATAAAGTTCGGGGTGCACTGACATCTAAATTTAAAATCATTCGATGATTTACTACTACATAAATACACAGTCAATTCAATTATTACGATTAAATCAATAAAGCATAGTAAAATTTGGAATCGCAGTCAGGAAAATTAAGATACTGATAACGTATATTCGCCACGACAACTTTGCGTGTGGTCAGTGTATCCTCTTGATATTGCCATAATCTTTGGTTTGCCTAACTATCCAAGATGGCGACGCTTGTGGGGCTGCGTGCCTGTTTCTCTGGTAAAAATATTAGTTTCTTAGTGTACTTTGTGATTTCTTTTGATTGCACTGAAGCTAATTAAGCCACAGAACCATTATTTACTGAGGATAAATGTAAGCAATTAAATATAGGAGGTGATGCTGTCTCTTCCGATAGCACAGCAAGGTCACGTTATCACGGTGAGGGTTAGCTTAGCTAACGATATGATGCGGATACAGTCTGAGACAAAGAAGTGCCTTTAAAAAAGTCCAAAAAATAGACATTTTGATACATAAACATACACTTCACCTAAAGAACAACGTCGTGTAGTGATCACAGTTGGTTCAGATGGCTTGTTCGTTTGTTAGGTGCTGCAGAGCTTCTTGAAGCTTGATGAAAAGCTAAACTCTAATCCTGTGAAGTTGATTACCTAACATTTAGATTGTTGGTGTAGTTCAGTCAAAAGTTACATCGATACAGTCATGTTGCTTAGTGCTTTGAAATTCTGAGGTGCAACAACATTGAATACGGAACAACAAAACAGGCAACTATTACACAAGTGGCGAAAATGAGCAGACACTGGTTTATTTGCGTGGAAATTAGTCTGGTGTGTTCGAGGCTTGAAGTGAACACGTCAGATTAATGACAATGTTTTAAAGCATAAATGCAATCTCTTGTAGATTTGATTGATCATTATTATTAATGAGCCTTTATTACTGTGGCCTATTAAGATCAGAGGTGTGCTTAACAAGATTATGCACAATTTCTTCGAAAAATAATAATAAAAGATAGCTTCCAAACTAAAGTAAATGTTATTTTTCCACATATCACACAAAATTGTTTTTTTTTCTTCTTTTTTTCAACTGAACACCAGGTATGTATTTTGAGCTTCATTGCATTCATACAAAAACCTGATATAGAAATAGATGCCATAATCTAATACATTTTTTAACAAAAAGACATTGATTATTTATACCTCATATTATTAAATTGGTACACAGAGGCAACATAAAGCTCAGATTAAATTTTGATTATTAAAGTCCTTCTTGCTCAGAATATCGTTGATCAACAACGATACCCCAAAGAACTTGCCTGGAGAGAATTGTGAAAATAATATTATGTATTTTAATACTTTTCTCATAAAATAAATAATGAAATGGTGAAAACAGAAAAAAAGCCATGTTTTCAGCTGGGAAAAAAAACTACCTTCACAAACTACAGCAATAATCTAAAACAAATGTAACATTTTAACACATTTGTTATCTTCCGCCCTCAGCCCTACAGCTTACTTCGCCGAGCCTTCTGCACAGCTCGTTCAAACTCGTAAGAAACCAGACGGATTGTCACTTTCGGGCCCGGTCAGTTCGGATTTTAGCGTCTGAGTCCTGGTTTGTCTTTTTCCCTGCAGTGCGCTGTGCCTCTGAGTCGGCGGACCTTCGCAGTCGAGGCCAAGAAGACGTACACCAGAGAGAAGCCTCATGTGAACATAGGAACCATCGGCCACGTCGATCACGGCAAAACCACCCTCACCGCAGCCATCACAAAAGGTAGAATCCCTTCGGATTAAAACCCGTGACATCCAGTAAGTCTTCCCTTATTATTTATTTCTGTATCGTCACCTCCTTTTTTTGTCAGTGCTCGCTGATGCTGGTGGTACAAATTACAAAAAATACGAGGACATAGACAATGCTCCAGAGGAAAAGGCCAGAGGAATTACCATCAACGCCTCTCATGTGGAGTACACGACAGCCAACAGACATTACGCCCACACAGACTGCCCTGGCCACGCCGATTACGTCAAGGTAATCTGCTTTGCTTCTCCCCGGCACATGGCCTGACTTTTACACTTAACGTTGCTCTGACGGAAGAGTCTCTTCATCCATCTTTCCATCCCTTAATTCTGCCGTAAGGAGGCAAAAGTGGACCGAGACCAAAAAAAAAAGTTCTGGATCCCCCCCTGCTCTCCGTCTTTCAGAACATGATCACGGGCGCAGCCCAGATGGACGGCTGCATCCTGGTGGTGGCGGCCACCGACGGCCAGATGCCTCAGACCCGGGAGCACCTCCTGCTGGCCAGGCAGATCGGCGTTGAGCACGTGGTGGTTTTCATCAACAAGGCCGACGCCGTGGAGGACAAGGAGATGCTGGAGCTGGTGGAGATCGAGATGCGCGAGTTGCTCACGGAGTTCGGCTACGACGGCGAGAACACTCCCATTGTGATCGGCTCTGCCCTCTGCGCCCTGGAGGTAGGATGTGGACGCACCTTGTGTTTTATCGGTTTGCTTAGTATTGACTAAAATCATCAGCCTGACGTGTCCCGGTTGTTTCGTGTTGCTGATGCTGTTGCCCCATGTTAGAACAAGCAGCCTGAACTGGGAGAAACCGCAGTGATGAAACTCCTGGAGGTTGTGGATTCCTACATTCCTCTGCCCAAAAGAGAGCTGGAAAAGCCTTTCCTCCTGCCCATCGAAGGGGTTTTTTCTATCCCAGGTAAGCTCCTCTCATACACTCGGGGTATGTCTTTACACATAAAGTGCAAACGTATCTGTCGTATTTAGCACACTGGAAGTAATGAACACAAATCCAAACTTTAGGCAGAGGGACCGTCGTGACCGGGACATTGGAGAGAGGCCTGATAAAGAAAGGAGACGACTGTGAGTTTATGGGTCACAACCGTTCCTTCAAGACTGTGGTTACAGGTGAGCAACTCCATCTTGTGACACTATATAAAATGTGTATGATGTATCAGCAGATCTAAAGGAGCCTATATGGTGGCCTTTCAACAGCATTTGCTCTTTTTTTTTTTCTCATTTTGTCATGTAGCACCCACAAACCTCGATTGTATTTTATAGTTAAAATCTGAAAGGTGTGGCATGCATTTCTAATCAGGACTATTCACTCAGATGAATGGAGAGTCTGGCACGTACTACTCAGGAGGAAGCTGATGATAAACGCATATCATTTTCATTCATAAAAAAATTGGAGTATCATGCAGACTTTTTCCATCCACTTAATAGATGATGCAGTACTTTATGTTGACCTTTCATAAAATCCCAATAAAAGAAAAAAAATAAATAAAGTTTGTCCTTTGTAATGGGACAAAGTGTGAGAACAGTTCAAGGGGCGTATGCTTGTTTTACAACGTCGAAGCACCCGGCCTGCTGCAACATGTGGGCTTTTACACGGAAACCTCTTCAACATGATGAGTGAAGCAGTCTGCCGGTGTCGGGTTCAGGTATCGAGATGTTCCACAAGTCTCTGGACCGGGCCGAGGCCGGCGATAACCTGGGCGCTCTGGTTCGAGGCCTGAAGAGGGAAGACGTGAGGAGAGGGATGGTGATGTGTAAGCCGGGGTCCATCATGCCTCACCAGAAGGTCAAAGCACAGGTGTGTCTCTTTAAATAATCACTTACTAATGACGTCTAATTCAGATTTTCTAATTCATTCCTGGTGCGCTCTCTCACTCTGGAGAGGTTATAAGGTCAAGACCGCTAAGTTGGCGAAGTTGTTTTATGATGAAATCAAATCCCTCTGATTACCCACAAACCACATCTGTGTTATAAAAGCCTTTGTAGGTTTCAGCAGAAGTCAATTCACACCAATTAACGCCAAGCAGCCTATGCGGCTGAAGTTTTTTCCTTCTCCAAAATATTTCAGCAACGAATCTTTATTTTTAGTTTGCGTCAGTTTGAAACGAGGGTTATTAGCTAACACGATTCACAGCGTGTCTAATGTTTTCCAGGTTTATATTCTGAGTAAAGAGGAGGGAGGCCGACACAAGCCGATCGTCACCAACTTCATGCCCATCATGTTTTCCCTCACCTGGGACATGGCGTGTAGGATCGTTCTACCTGCAGACAAGGTGAGCATCTTCCAGGGTTGTTGTCTCAATTCGACCGGGTCGAGAGTCTAAGTTGCAAATCGGGTTGTTGCCGGACGATGACTGTGTTGCTCTGTTTAAGGAAATGGTGATGCCAGGAGAGGACATGTTGATGAATCTGACGCTTCGCCAGCCCATGGTGCTGGAGAAAGGCCAGAGGTTCACTCTGAGAGACGGAAACAAAACCATCGGTACCGGCCTGGTCACAGAAATCCTGACCATGACAGACGAAGATCAGTTCAACTGGGGCTGAAGGGGAAAATCCGCAGAGGTGGGGGGGCGGGGGCGGGGAGGGATCTGTTCGTGGGACGGCTGGGAGTTTGTCGAGTCAGATGAATTTATTCAACAGAAACACAGAAAACTGAAATAAAAGCTGAGATAACACAGAAAAAAACGCAAGCATGTGTTAAGCAGTTCCTCTCAACCAAAATACCTATAATGTGCAACTTAGACTGTATTGGTCAAAATGGTCATTTGTGTAATAAAATGTATTTAATAATAAAACTGCCTTGTTTGTTTTGTGGTGCTTGGTATCACCAGCTGAATGTTTTCCTGTAAAGTTTAATGTCTCAAACATGGAATGAAATTATTATAAATTTTTGCTAAATCCTGAAAAATATTGCATATCGAACAAGTCTTGCGGCAAAATTGAGATTATGTAGCATACAGGTGTGCATGCTATTGTGTTATTGTACCACAAGAGGGCAGCAGAGGTGCCTGAAACAAAGTTTATATTCTCGTTTTTAGAATAGAAATATCCTTTGTTCTGTCGGAGAATTTCATGTGTACTAGTGAGAAGCAAATCGAAGAATGTAGGTAAACACGAAGCTAAAAATATTAAAAGAACTAAAAATTGAAAGAAGAGACTGCAATGCAGGGGCAAGTTTACAGTAGAAAAAAATAATACTGTACAGTTATAAATAGCTCCGATTAAAATAAATGTAAACGAAAACGACATGTTTAAGAAAAAGAAAAAGCAAAATAGAGATTTTTGCTTTTATTTTTTATTTTCTATGTCAGTTTTGGTTCTTCATAGTTGAGAGCATATACGAAAGTTATTTTACACGTTTTTTGTTTTTTAGATTTGCCTAAAATTTGAGAATATTCCTAATCTTGTTTCACTTCTGAAATATTGAAAACACAAACACAATCTGAAGTATAAATGTGCAGGTTTTATATTTTTTATTATGTTTTCAAAAGATCCCACTCACCAACACCTCAAAAGCGTCAATAAATTAACTGTAAAGTCAAATATAAATGATTTTAAAAACAAAAACGTGACAAGCAGAAACACCCGTGAATACAACTTGGAAAAAAAGCTAATTTGCATAAAACCGAAAATTATTAGTCGTTAATGTTATATTAGTGAAAACATTTATAGATTTAATAAATGTATTTATTCTTACAGCGTTCTGCAGGCCCGGAAGTGAAAGCAGTGAAATGCTAATCCGATAATATTAAAACATTTAGTATATGACATAGAGCATATATTAAGCATACCCTTCAGTAAATCGTCATATTTGTGTTCAAAACTATTCTTTTTTTTATTGGTCTCATGTAATATTTTAATCTTAAATGTCATGTTCTCATAAACTGTAGTGGAAAGCCATCGTAGCAGAAGTACAGGCTTGACTCGGTGAAATGAATTACTGAACTCAATAAACTTTTTAAAAATATTCAAGTTTATTGAATGTGACTTTGTATCATACAATATTTCCTTTCAGACTATAGCTGCGAAGAGACCTTAAAAATGCAGGATTTTATGACATATAATTCATGACTGTAATAATACATTTTGACAATTAGAATGACCTGGATCGGAACAAAACTTATTCATAACCTTTTGAGGATCTCCACATTTTCCATACACCACGTGTTTAATTGGAGAGAACATCACGTGCATGTTTAGTGTTGTTTTCCAGTATAAAATACACGTCTTCTGTATTTAGCTCCATCTGATTATTCAGCCTGTTCTGACCTTTTTCTGAAGAAAAACATCCTCACAGCTTGATGCTGCCACCACCTCGCATGTGGGCCAAAAAAAAAAAAAAAATCAAACACCCACCACACTTTCCAGTTTTTTTCTTTTTTTTTTTTTTTTAAACATATTCTTTTCCTTGTGCCTCAAAATTTTAACACACTCTGTGAAATATACCGTCTCCAGGTTTGCATCCTGATCGTGTCCCGGAGGTCAGAGCAGCGGTCGGTGCTCCGGCTGCTCGTCAGACGTTCTTCAGTTGCCGTGTTTGCTGTCGGTATTCGAGTCAGAGTCTCCTGTAATCCAATCAGCCTCCCGCTGTAATCAAATCCCGAACGTCTGCAGCGGTCAAGGGCCAGGAGCAAAGAGCACCGCTGAGTGATGTGCTCAGCTGGAGGACCCATGTTTCCAGGAGCTAAATATCTCAGGGCATCAGACAGTGAGAGATCTCTACATGTTTCACCAACAGTTGAAGCAGCAAATGCGATTCAAGCAGCTGCTGCAACGAGTTTTTCCACTTGTTAGTTTTAACAACTGCTCACGTTGCAGATGTAACGGGGTTTTATTTTGCCAGTGAAGTTTGTCAAGATTTGATTGGTCGTTCTTTGAGTTTGCTTTGTTTGGTCGGGAAGTTGTTTCTCCAGAAATTTATTGGCGTTTTAAGTTCCGTTATCCTGCACTTGGCAGTTGGTGGTTACCATAGTAACCGGTAACTGACAGCTCAGCGCCCTTTTTCTGACCTCTGATGGCTTTTTATACTGTAGACTGAAAGTGAACTGCTATTAAGTTGGGAATGATTCAAGTTTAATTTGGTACAAGCACAAAGAAAGATACTTTTTTTCTTCTTCTTCTTCAACGATTAAAACTGTTGAAACGATTTCCAGATGCAACTTATGTCCTAGAGATGCTTGGAAATAGGACCAAAAAGTAACACGAGTTCATATGAAGTCATTTCGAAGCAGTTAGATAACACCTTATCCCGTTCTGATCAGCCCTATTGCCAGTTTCCTTTGTCAGCTTTTCCCCACCCAGGGTGGATTTTTCTTCCATCCTAAAGTTCATCGTCTTTAACCTTCAAGCTGCTCACGCCCACAAGAAGAATAACACAATGCCACCCAAACCTTTTGATGCCAGTGGTTGTTGGAAAAAGGACCTGCAATGAAATATCAAGAAAATGCTAAGAGTGGGTTTCCTTGGCGTGACCATGTCTTGATTATATGTCGACTCCTTGAGCCAAGAACAGCTTCGATATCTCGTTGCAATCGATAGAAAAAATATTTCCAAGCGAAAAGTGGATAAGTTATCTTACATGAGTGTCAATGAGTTGCTTTATTTATGAAGCCAGTTTAAAAAAAAATAGCACCAAAACATGTTTTGTACTAAATACTTGCAGATGTTTATTAGAGTTAGAAAAAATTGGTGCTTTTAATAACTTAATTGAACCATTCTTATTCAAAGGTTATTTTGTTAAAAACTAGAATTGGGTGTGCAACTTAAATTGTTTCGTGGATTTAGCAGTAAGTTTGTCAAAATTATGCATGAAGGCTCTGTTATTTACAACCATCAAAAAGCTCCTAGCATAATTCTGGTTGGACGTGTGGATCTATTTCTTAGTCGAACAAGTAGAGCTCAGTTCAATCGATTGATTTCCTGTCACAGATACAGATACAGATTAATAAAATAAAGGTTATAGGTCCAAATTAGTTCCCATGTCTTTTTGTGACCATTGTTCTGTTAGATCATCCAATTTGTTTTTCATTCAAGTTTCATCTGTTTGACACAAACTGATGCCGTCACATGAAAAGAAAAGGTCAGGATGTTAAAAAACAAACATCCAGGCTTGTAGCTGTAGCTTAAAGTAGAAGATGCTGGGGCAGCAGTGAAAGGAGTTTAAAATTAGCGCCGAATAAGAAAGGAGCAATTCTTTCAACTCAAATGTCCACTTAAGAAACTTTTTTTTTTTTTTTTTTGCTAAGAACGCATATAGAAAAGATGAAATTGCCTCCACCTTAAAAACGTTGAAATGTGGCTGAGAAAAAGGTGAACACAAATCCACATAAAGAGATCTACCCAAATGTGTTTGAAAGGCAGCTGGGATGAATCAGTTGGGATAACCAAGCGATAATTTTAATGTTTTCATTTAGACTTAGACGGGACCTGTGGGCTGAAACAACTTCGGTTTTCACTTTTATTTATTTGTTTTTGGGGGTTGAGTAGTAACATGAATATCAAAGATATTTCATGGTCAAACAAGGCAAGAACTGAGCTGCTTGACCACAATGATAAGAAATATGTTGGGTAGGGGCAAAACGAGGACTTCAAACAACATGCATGGTTATGGTAGCATCATGCTGTGTGTTTTTTTCCCCCCTCCCAAAAAAACCTCAAAGTCAATAGAATAATGAAGGAGAGCTTCCGTCAAGTTCCTTATTTTTCCTGCAAATCTTCAAGGAGGGGAAAGAAACATGGACGAACCATCAGGGTGTTCCAACATGATGACAAACACACATCAAAGCTGGGTTTAGAGTGGAAAAGGCAGACTCAGATTCACCGTCTGGGATGAACCTGGCCAAAGTGCCAAAGATAAGGAACAGAACACAGCCATGTGAAGGAGCAGCCGAACTTGTAATGGTCTGCAGCTCGCCTAAAGACCTGCAGAACATTTTAAGATAAAGAGGAAGCTCTTCTGCTTGGAAGAAAATCAGTAAGAAATTGAAGGCGGTTTAAAACCTCTGCGCAGAACAGTAAATCACTCAAAGGAACAAATTTTATTAGCATACTTTTTTTTTTCCCCTGAGACCATTAACTCATTAAGACTCATTAAATTCTGACAGTAATCACTAATTTGACGGCAGCTCATTAGCAGCAAATAAACGATGTTGTGCCGAAGCGTCAGGACTTCTTCGTCGAGGCGCAGGAGCTGCAGCTGCCAGCGGAGCGTCGTGTTCCTCTGCCCTCCACCTCTCTCTGTCGGCTGAAGGGAAGCACAGATAGCTGCCACAATTAGGGCTGAGTGCGGCTTTCAGCAGCCCACTCTGTGCGCTCAGAGACCGACCCCGCATGACTTCTCGTCCTCCGACACATGCCGAGTGGGTGGGAGACATCTCCTCCATCACACGGCTCATCTCGGAGGATGCAGCTCCACGGAAGTGACAAGTAATGTTCTCATTTAATCTACCAAGAAAAAGGTAGATGTTTATCTGCAGCTTGATGCCTTTTTGGCGTCACATGTGTCAGGTCAATTAGTAAAACCGATCCGACGTCTGAAGGCAAGACCGGGACGCGAATGTGTTTCTAGTATTTCCTTCCTGGAAGGACAGAAAGAAGTCTGTTGCCGTCTGAAAATCTATCTCACGCCTCCAGAACCTCAACACATGCTCTCATGTTACGACCCTTCTGCATTCTTGTTATCTGTGTGCCACCCCCTTTTTCTCAGCTTCCACTAAATAAAATCCAGTGCAGCCAGCTGCTTTTCAGACGTCGGGTAACAACCGCACACAAATCACGCCGGCCATTGTAACTCTGGAAGAGCTACAGATTTCTTTTTTATATAGAGAAAAATGCAAATAATAATAATAATAATAATAATAATAATAATAATAATAATTTCACTGTGTTCTTTGTTTAGCTGCTTACCAATAGCTTAGCATGCATTGTTTTAATAAAATGCACAAAATCATCAAAGCTTTGCAGGAAAATGGATCTGAAAAAAGATTAAAAACTTGTCAAAATCAATGAGTGGCTGTGTCAAAGTTTGCTATTGTGTTAACCTTGCAGGATGTTTGTGTTCTATATGTGAAATTAGAATGAAAGGGGAAAAAATATGGTTAGCAAAAAATAAACACATTTTACATTTTATCGATCAGTTTCCATTTCCATGAGATTCTAATTGAACAGTGAAAAATGCACCCTAGAAACATGTTTAAAATACAGACTAAACTTGAGCTAGAGAGGCAGAAATTTCAGCCTGGACGTGCAAAGAACTTAGATTGCTGCCTGATCTTGAGTGTGCGTTTCTGTGTCTGCGATGTGTTCTCTGAGCTCAACGTGAATGAAGAACAGCCACGTCTTCTCCATGTACATGGAAAGGCGTGCCTGCTGGGTTACATAAGAGTGAAAGCGGAGACCTTTGACCCTCGTCCCCCACCCCTCCCAGCCAGAGAGGGTTCAGCAAATCACCACCGTAAATTATAACCCGCTCCTGTTTTTCCAAGCAACTTGTTCACGCTTCCCCACCTGCTGATGTTATGTTAAAACTCAACACAGAGCAGGTGCTTGTTGTCGCTGTGGTGTCTGGCTGCAAGGAAGAAAAGGCAGAGAGGTTGGCTTTGTGGTGTTTTATTATAGCAATCTGTAGATTTTATTTGTACTCTGTGCATTTCCAGGTAGTTGTTGTTTCACACAACAAAGTAAAACGAAACAAGGCAAAAATCAGAATAATTCGGATACATTCAGTGGAAGACATCGAGAACAAATAAATCGTCTTTGAACATTATTTCAATCTTTTCAGCAAAAATATATGGAAAAATTATTTTTTTTTTTCCTTTATTTTTTTTTTCTTCTTCACTTTTAAGTCAGAAAAACAGGGGGGAGGGGGAGATAAACAAACTATTTACAAAATGTTTTCCAGACAGCTGTACAGATTTAAACTTTTGTGTTTCTTCAGGAAGATCTGACCTCAGTGCAGAGGAACCACCCTTTGGTTTCCAGAGACGGCCGGTTCTGCTGCTTTCAGCACAAGTCAGCGAAACATATATATATTGAAAAAAACACAACAAATCTGCTGAAATGGGCGTCAGGTGCACAAAGCTAACCCACATAGAGCTTTTGGTTTGACTAATGGTGAGGAGAAAGTCATTCATCTCAGGAGAGAATCAGGAGTCCTAACTACAGGCTTTATTACTTATCTACTATAAGAAATACAAACAGTGAAGATGAACTGTTTAAAGTGTCTTTTAACAGTACTTTAGGAGTCTGTTATGAGGTTTAGGGCCTGGGTTTAAAGTGTCTGTTTCTGTGGAGGGGCCAAATGTAATTTAGCAAATGATGTGGAGTTACATCAGCAGGTCATTTCAAATCAGGAGTCTTACTTAGATCAACTATGTGAGACACATAGTTGATCTTCCCCACCTCTATTCACATTAACAACAAATCAAAGGTTTCAGATTTTTTTTCTTCTTCTTCTTCTTTTTGCATGGTTTGTTTCCAGTGAGAACAGATTGTGATGAGAACTGCTCAAATCTTGCAATGTTGCACATTTTAAATAACAGGACAGCATAAAATCTCCTCTGACATGATGACTCTGTCAAGTCAATTTAACGACAGCACACGTTTCTACCAAAAAGTGAGCCGTGCTTTTTGTTGGAAAACATTCAAGGATGAGGATGTTTTATTAAAAATGTGCATGCTTGATTTTTTATTTTCTTATTCCTATAATTTATCATTGTGTGTTTCATAACATTTCTCCTTGTTTTTGTGTAGTTTTTTATTTTTATTTTTTTCATTTTGGGCATTAGCTGAACGAGATTCCACCTCGCCTCTATAATCATAGATGAAGAGAGGTAAAACAAACAAATAAACAAAAAAACTTATTCTATATTTCCCTGACTCCCATACTGTGAAACTGTCTTCAGCAGCAAACTGTGCTGTGATTCCTCGGCAGAAGAGCCCCTTTGTGTAATTCTTCCGAAAGCTGGAAGCATATATGTTAGAGGTCAGCGTTATTGGCACAATCTTTCACTTTGCTGGACTAGTTCAGGGGCCCCGGCTGCCATTTGGTTGGATGACATATCTTGATTAATATAAAAAAAAAACTACAAGATGCTACAACTGCATTATACTATCTAAACAACATTTTTTTTTTAAAAAAAAGAAAACATTATCTTTGATTTTTTTAGCAATTTGATATTTGTTGCATTTTGGCTCTGAGCAGTTACTTTTTTAGTAAGTACACATTTTATCATGATACACCACAAATTTCAATGTGCTTAACTGGGATTTTGTGATAAAACAACACAAAGGAGAGGCTGAAAGAAGTTATTTTTAGTTAGAAATAGGTCTGGACTTAGTTTGAGATTCAGTGACACAATGTGGAAAAGCTCAAGGTAGTGTGTGTTTATGACTTCAGGTGACTTTAAGATCTGTATTAATTTATAAAAAGGAGTTTTCCTAGTTAATTTGTCATTTATGATTTTGTCCCTTTTGTCAAGGTGAGTTACTGGCATTACTTTGAGTCTTGGCAGTTGTTAAGGTATGATGCTGAGCTGAAAATCTGTTTAGTCTAAAAATTTGGCTTAGTAAATCAGCTGCACTGCAAAGTCATGTCATTTTGCAGCTGCATGTAGTCCAGTTGAAGCTGTGAACTTTTTCTCAAAATACATGTATGTATAAAACCATGTTGATTTTCATGCACTTCAGATTTAAGATCCTCGTCAGTAGGACAGTTTCCAATTGCATGTAATAAAGCTCATGAACCATCTCAGAAGGAAGAAAAAGTCGTGCATCCTGTGACGTTTTGAATTTATCCATTGCGTGGCAGGCATGGCGTACCACTGGTCTTCAAACCGTTACGAAGGCGTCCTCATCGGTGTCCCAGTGTCTACAGGACGACATTCACAAGCCGACCCACTTCAGCCATGACAGACCTTCTGTCAGCAGACAAAGGTTAAAGTGCGGATTCTCTTCGAGACGATGGCTGATTGCGGTCAGCTGGGGTGAGCTCCGACGGACAACTTTTGTCTTTTTCCGTCTCGGCGTCTCCATCCCCTTCCTCATCCCTGCTGATGAAGGCCAGCTCGTTCTCGTAGCAGAAGGAGTTGGCGCCAGACGTTGGGAATTTCCTCTCCTCCATGTCTTTGGCGCTGCACCTGGGCGTGGACGGCACCTCAAAGGTTTTGTGAAAGTAGGCGTAATCGATCCGGTACTGGCTCCTCTCCTCGAAGATGACGGGCTCGAAGCGGTGGCCCCACAGGACCTCAGACGGCAGGTAGGAGGTTCGCGCTTGCGTCGTCATGGCCGTTGCCTCCACCAGTCCTTCCAGGATGATCACAATCTCGAAGTCGGACATTTCCAGGTCTTGCTTGCTGATGCCAAACAGGGGACTCTCTTCGTCGATCTCATGGATGACGGTGAGGGGAGTGACCAAAAACAGGCGGTCGGTGCCTTTGTCGTAGCCAACGTTCATGTCGATTTGATCCAGGGGGATGTACTCGCCCTCCTCGGTGTAGCGGGGCTTCACCATCTGAGCCCGGACATGAGCCTCCACAATGTGGCTCTTCCTCAGGTTGGCAACCCTGAACATGAGGCACAGCTTCCCGTCCCGCATGGCGATCACCGCGTTGTGGCTGAACAGCAGAGTCTCGGCACGCTTCTTTGGCCGCGCCATCTTGGCCATGATGGCGCCAATCATGAAGGCGTCGATGATGCAGCCCATGATGGATTGAAAGACCACCATGAAGACAGCCGCTGGGCATTCCTCCGTCACGCAGCGAGCTCCGTAACCGATCGTCGTCTGGGTCTCGATGGAGAACAAGAAGGCCGTCACGAAGGTGTTTACCTGCGTGACGCAGGGAACAAAATCCCCCCTGTTCTTCTCCATGTCGCCGTGCAGGAGGCCGATGACCCAGAAGGCCAAGCCGAACGTCAGCCAGGACACCACAAACACCAGGCTGAACAGCAGGAACATGTACCGCCAGCGGATGTCCACGCAAGTGGTGAAAATGTCCGACATATACCTCTGGGACTTCTCGTCCATGTTTGAGAAGTGGATGTTGCACTGGCCGGTCTTGTTGACAAACCGGCTGTGGCCTTTGCGTCTCGTATGGATCTTGCCATTGCCAAAGCTGCCCACGGCCGGCATGGTGCCGAGTCTGAATCCTTCTTCTTCACAGGACAGAAAGCTGTGGTGGTGGTGGTGGGCCCTTCCTACACTCATGCCGCAGTGAAACGCAGCCAGGGGGGCTTCACACGACAAGCCTGGCTCATGCACAGCTGAGCCCTCTGGCAGAGGTGCACAGCTCTGTTTGGTGACAACTTGGTAGCAGTCGTCAACTTCTGGGAAGGAGAGGACAGGCAGGATGTTATTATCACCAAGTACAAAGATGGAGCAGAAGAACAAGACAAAAACTAAGAGTGTGATGAAAAACATTTAACCAGTTGTCCTTTTAGTCCAAATGTTTCAAATTCAGTGTTCAGTCTTCATTCACTGAATAACTGTGACAGACATATTTCAGTGCTTTCAGTTTCAAACTTTGACTTTTTCCCTTTGCCCTCCAAAGCGTCCTTTCGGCGACAATCGAGGCATTGATCTGTGTCTGACTTTCTCGTTTCTCCTCTTGCATGATCGGAAATACTCTGGTTCATACTATAAACATTTCAAAGCTCATCAAGGTACAGAAATAGCCAGCTAATTCAATGCCCTGCCACTTTATGTGACGTATCTTGTTTTTCCTCCAGCTGGCACAACTATTAGAGGCACTGGAGTACCGCGATGAGGCTGTGTGATTCCCTCGCGAGGCTGAAGTGGAACGTAATAGGGGCTAAAAAAAGATGGGGCAGAAAACTGGGTATTGAAACAGAGGTCAGCTCAGACACAAGTGGTTCAATGGCAGCCCTCAAAGTGATCACCAAAGATATTTAGTTTTAATAAAAATGGTTTGTAACAGTGCAGTGCCATCTACGTGCTTTAGAAAATGATTAACTCGACTTACCCTTAAAGTTTCAGGCATGTAATTACTATTTAATGAGTTAGTAGTAATTGAGATTTAAAAATAAACTGTCAGATTATCCATTTTGAAGCTAAGATAATACTATTTTTGCAGAGTCCTGTATGGACACCTTGTAAGTTTTCAGTTTCAGAAACTGAACTCATAGTCACTGGCTGATTATTACTTTCCAGTGGGAGTTTCTAATCTCTTCGTCAGACTTTTATTTTATTCATACACTCTGTATTGAGCTAAAAGTATTCATCTCCTTTATCTATCCTGTTTTATCTTTTTCTTTTTCATATTACAACTCTTTTGTAGCCTCGAACAAGCTTTCCTAAAGTAATGCCCTTCCCCCTGCAGCTTCCCCCATCTGTGCTCAAGAAACCGTCAATGCAACATGACTCTGACAACATCCTAAAGTTTCCAGCTAAAGGTGCACAGAAATTGTTTGAGGATAACAAGGTGGATATTCTGGCGTGACCTAGTCAAAGCCCAGACCTCAATTCAATAGAGAACTTGTGGTAGGACTTGATGAGTGGTAAAATATCCCAATGAGCGAATACTTGAGTGAAACCATCGCATAAACAAAAATGTTTTCATTTTAAGCACTCTGAACTAAATTTAGAATCAGTTCTTTTTCAGGGGGAACATCGTCAAGCTTTTGTTGACGATGAACTGAATAATCCACTTTGAGTTTCAAAGTTTAAAATAAACCTGCTTTAAACTGGGCCGACTGCGATTGCGTGCAAAAATTCGTCTTACAATCGGAAAGTTGTTGGTTTGATTCCAACTTTCTCTTGCAATCTATGATTAATCTTTGTGTCAAGCAACTAACATCTTTGTATGAATTTTGTGAGTGAAAATGGTGAGTGCAATTTGATGAATGCGGCAGCGTCCATTTCTACTTGTCTACAACTTTACTCCTGACATCTCTGCTGTGTTCCTTGGCCTTCATAGAGTTGTCTTTGCATTGGACAAAAACTGCCTCAATGTGTCTCACAATTAGATCAAAAATCAGTATTTTTATTGTGATAACTGGTCACTAGGAAATCCAAAAGGTATTACGAAAATCTGGATGTTATTTTGGAACCCCAAGTGTAAAATCAAGCTTATATGTGAAAAATTTCTAAAATAGTTTTGAGGAAAAAAAACAAAACAACAACCTCATCTTAACTCCATTTTTCAGATAAGATTTGTTTTCTGTACATGCTGCGTAAATATATTTACATATTTTAATTTTCCCTGTTTTTTATTGCGTTGCTGTCTGGGATCAACTTTTGCAAATAGTTGTAAAGTTTGTGATGACAAAGAAGCATTTATAATTTTACATAATAAGCCAACAAAGTGGCATCCTTGTAAAATCCAAAAAATGTATAATCTGTTCAACTTTGAGAGACTGCAATTCAGTAAGATGCTAACATAATTTGGACAATCGTTTCTCTCATTTTGAAATAGTTTCTGGACATCTGCTGGCCCCCAGACTGCAGGGGGGAGCAAGTTTAAGGGTTCACTTTGGTGGAGAAATGGCTAAGTATTTATTCGAATGATGGCATTTAGTAACAAAATGCAAATGTTTACTAAAAGCCGCCCTTTAGGTTTAAACATACTGTGCGTTTGAGTTGTAAATGGAGAGACTAATTTAATTTCTAAAAGCTGTTAGAAAAGAAAAAGAGAAACTGGTTTGCATAACAAAAAATGAACACTAATATCTGGGTCATTCTAGCAAAAATAGGAAAATATGCTTCCATTTCTTTGCTTTCTCTCATATTTCTCAGTTTAATGATGAAGGAATCATCAAATAAATATATTTGCAACAGATGTGCTTTTTTATCATTATTTGTTTTAATAAATCTTCTTGGTGGAGTCATGTAGTTTGTCCTGCCAGCGTCACCATCATGGATCTTGGATAACTCCCTGTTTCTACCCTTCATTTAACAGGTGCATGTAATAAAAAAAAAGTAGGGCAGGGACAAATTCACGGTACTGGGACAAGCACTAATAAGTGTCAAACTGCTCTTTGAATTATAACAGCGGATTTGATTTTTCTGCGTGCTTTTAAACAATAGTTGCTGTTTCCTGATCATCTAGTTGCTAGGAAGCAGAATGTGAGTTTCGGAGGGATATTATTTTCTAATTTCTTGGTGCCAAAGCTCGTCTGCTTTCTCACAAATCACACTCTGCCTGCTGTGCTGTTATATTAATGCTAAGGAGACGGCAAGCGCTTTTCCTGCTGTGAATTGTTCTTACTGGAAATATATTTGAGCTGTGAGATGAGTAATGATCCAACGATAAATCCATCCTCACTGTGATGTGTTATTAAAAGAAAAACTCACCTTTTGTTCATGTGTTCTTGATAAAAGCAGATCTTTATTTTTCCTTCTTTTCCAAAGCTTCCAGGTTTTTTGTTTTTTTTCACTAGCCAAATTGTTGCATGACTTTCCTCAAGCTCCTTCCTCTTTTTCTCTTCTGTTAAGGGTAAAACCACTCTATCATCCCGAGAAAGCAAAGCAAATAACCAGTTAATATCTTCATGTTTCCGCCTGATTTAAAATGATCTATTTCTCCACCAGAGCTGGAGAGGATCCCAATCTGTCCTGACGTCCAGGGGTCCAGAAACAGACCAAAAAAGAAAAAATAAATGTAAAAAATTACAGAAATACTTCAGCCAGGCTCTGAAGTCATAATTTTTTACTCTCAAAATAGAACAGCGGACTAATTAAATGCATTCATGGCCTGCTGGTCTGGTCTGGTCCAATCAACAATTCGACTCTTCACAGTTTATCCTCGCAGCAGCGGTGGCCGACAGTCTCTCCTCTTCCACGTGTCTCTCACTTTCTTGGTATATCTGCCATCTGATCTTGTTCTGCTGCATATCCCACTCCGTATCCCACATCCAGTGAACTATTGCTCACGGCTCATCTCTGGTCCTCCCCCTCCCTCTCACCGTGTCACTGTAGATACTTGGCATTTAGAAGTGACTACACACTCTTCCTCGGCGAATTGTTGATGATCGGCTGATGAGAACTGCTGATGAAAGGACCAACTGGTTCCGTCAGGTTTGAACGCGTGCAAGCCTGACCCAAACATGATGACTGGAAATGTTCTTATGAAACTGGTTTGACTATACAGCATTTGAATACAGAGAAAATACTTCCAGTGACTGGTTTGGTTTCCGTTTAGACTCATTTGGATATTGGAAATGTTCCTGTTAGAATAGCAAATAGCTGATTTCTGAACTTCAATATTTTTCCATAATATATTGGTTATTTTGTTCTAAAACATGGACTCCCATGTTAAAATGGAAGGGTTTTAAAATGCATTAGACAAGTCTATTCAGGAAGAAGCTGCAAAAGATAAAAAATCAAAAACCTGGTTGCAAGTCTGCCCACAGCACCCAGTCTCTTTTAATATATGCCTACAATTAATGATAATAAACTTGATAAGCAACAGGGACATTATAAAGCTTGCAAAAACTGCACGTTTCTCCAAAATTTATTTTAAAAAACCACTTCAGGGAAGCCTTTAAAGAAATCGTGAGCATCACTGAAGGGGCTGCTGGAATTTTTTGGTTGGTACTGATTCTATGTACAAAAACAATCTTCTGTATTCTCCATAAGTCCAAGTGAACACACAAGTTTGTCCTTTTTCTTGCAAAAACGACAAGAACAAGGTCGTTTCTGCCAAGAACCTAAATACTCTCTGGTGAGTCTCAAAGTTCCCGTTTACTGCAGGATGTATGTATGAAGTGTGACTACCAGACACCAAAGAAGAAAACATTTCTGCCCGGATGACGTGTCCATTGCACCGAACTAAACTATGGCATGTTGTTCTTTTATGGATAAAAACAAACAAACTTGAATTTTATTCATTTTTGTCTTTCCGAGTTCAGCTTGTATGAAGGAAACCAAGATGTTGCTCCTCTAAATATAACACTAAAAAAAAAACAACAAAAAAAAAACACTCGAGCTAATAATTTTGAGAAAAACACATAAGCATTTTAAAACAACTTGAAAACTATTGTTGCTTCCTATGTAGATGTCCACTGTACAAAGTTACTGTCAGAACTGTAAATGGGTCACAGGTTCAGTTTGGAGACCAGATGGGGACGATGACGATGTAAAAGCGTGCCATGGGGACGGAGTAAACCCAGAGCCTCGTCGTTGTGTACCAAGCGAGTTATTTAAAGGCCTCCTCACTGCGGCAGCACAAACTGGGCCAGATTCAGCCGGTTCCAGTGGTTGGTCACACTTGATCACCTTTCAGATGACCGGCACACGTCTGGATTATTTTTATCCATTTCAGAGCTGGGAGGTTTAACGCCGTCAGATGTGAGATGGGGGGGGGAGATGTTGAAATGACGACTTCACTTGTTGGTTGGTAGATTTTAATGTTGTTATTAAAACAAATTTAGACTCAAAGAGTTAGATATGTTCATCAGATCTTTATGTTTGAATTTGTACATTTTGTCATGGGTGTAACGTATTTTGAGACGCAAAACCCAAACTAATTTAGGAAAACAACATAAACAATTCAAAATTAATATGTAAATAATATGGTAGAAAAAAGAATCACTACATCTGTTTCCAAAAAAAAAAAAAAAAAAAAAAAAACACACATTGTAATCTTAATGATGAATAAAAATGAGAAATGTTTTTTTAAGAATCTGCCTGGGTTAGTAAAGTATTAACTAAATATCTTTTGGTCTACTGGTCCACTGTTATAGTGAAATAAACTTTTAAAGTGTGATTTTGTTCCCCCCAATGAAAATAGCTTAACTTGCTAAACCATGCAAAAATAATCACAGGTGTGCTGATACTGATTTCCTTGTTTTTCAGAGAAATATACAGTACATCACCATCTTTGATGTCTATCAGCACCCGGAGTAAAGAAGTGTAAAAACCCTTATAACATAAAGATTTTTCACTGTAGCAGCACAATCTCTTGATGAAAATGTAGAAAAATACGCATTTGTATCAGGGAGATAAAGTCTTGAATAAAATAAATGATTGTTTTTTAAATAAAAACACTGCTGGCCCATTTACTGGCACCCAGATTTTGTAAAAGCCCTTTTGCCGGTGACCAGCACTACTGACTTTGCCTAGTTGTTATTTTTAATAATCATAAATAGTTTGTAAAGAAGAGAAGCAAGGTTCTGATCTTCAACATTATAAACTCTTTATGGTGTTGAATCACATTTATCCTATTGCATGAAGTGTCAAGAATGCTTTAAACATACAAAAAAAATAAGTAAAAAAACCCCAAATGTCTTTTCCTGACACAGTTTAGAGGAATAAGATAAGTATTACAGCGAGTTCTTCAAGCATCAATCAGGAGCATCATCCTCCAGGCAGAGGCTGGTGTTTCCAGCCAGGTGCCAAATTTATATTTGTCCTAAGTGAACAACGTGGGATTTATCCATTGTCATGGAAACACTGATAAATCCAAGCATTGCATGTAGGTCACACTCCTCTGGACCTGATTTATTTAGATATTTCCTGTTTTTGTTGTTTTTTTAACAGTGTCATAATAAAATAAACAAGCAAGCAAAAAATAAACTTCATTTCACTGAACGTTTTATCCGCGGCGTCATGCATGCAGCCGAAAATGACCATCCGTGAGGTCCTTTCAGCTGCAGAGTAAACACAGCAGTAGAGGTTTGGTTCTGGAAACAGGCTGTACTCGCAGATCTGAGTACAGCCTCTGCACTGGTTGCTGTAATTGATCTCTGCTTGACTAAATGGGCCACTTATTTTTACAGCCTGAGCAGGTGCACCTGCGTACCGGTGTTTATACCTGATCAGTCATGAGGACCTGCTTTGGTGGGGCAGCTTGAGCTAGAAGAAACCCTGAAGGTGCTCATAAAACACACACACACACACA
>NW_015113081.1:903774-913222 GCF_001443285.1 Poecilia latipinna | reverse complement strand
ATATATATATATATATATATATATATATATATATATATACACACACACACACACTTATATTAACTATTGCGAGATTTTGGAAGGCAAAGGAGATAAGTAGTAGAAAACCAGAAAATGGAACTCGACATCTACACTCCGGTTACACTTGCTTTACTAAACTTGCGCTGCATTGTTCATATTTCTCCTGCTTTAAAAAGTAAGTCAGTAGTTAAAGGAAAGCCATAAAAAAAGGACATTTTCTCTCTACATAAATAAGCCATTCTCAATGCATAATTGTGATGTCTGCTTTCATTTACCTATTGAAAAAACATTTATACGGGAAAAGAACATTCAGTTTCAGATATTTAGACCTTAACCTTCATCCAAATGCTGGTGTTTCCTACCTATCCGGTGTAAGATTATCCGGGGAGTCCGGGAGAAATCCAGCAGTCTGCGCTGATCATCCATCTCTTCTTCCGACTTGACGGTGATTTCTTTAAACTCTGTGAATGTTTCTTCAGCAGCAGTAAACTGCTTGTACATAAAATCGTTTAAGCTGGACTGAAGATATTTTTAGAGAAACACTGGAACATTCAACAAAGCAGACCATGTGCCGTCCTCTTTGTCTTCTTCTTTCTCCTCCTCCTCCTCCTTCTTCTTCTTGTCGGTTTTATTGCGGTTGGCAAGAAACTTTACATTACCGCCACTTACTGGTATGAAGTGTGGTTCGTGATGGTTTAAATATTCATCCTCATCTATATATACATATATTCTACCATAATTCTATCTAAACATACACTCACACATTCACACTTAAAACATACATACTTGTGCACAACTTTGCCTTCATTCACAAACACACTTACTATAATTAAATTTTATGATATACTTTAGTTTTCTTTAGAAATCGAATTATTATTTGTATATGTTTACTCCCTAAATTCTTCCTCAATATACCTAATAAATTAACCTTCTCCTTAATACTTTCAAACTCTCTCTTCATATATCTTCCCTCTTTTTAATATTTATGGCATTCTAATACAACATGCTCTATAGTTTCATATTTATCACAGTGATCACATTTACCAGTTTTATGTTTTTGAATTTTAAAAAGTGTATAATTAAGTCCTGTATGTCCAAATCTTAACCTTGTTATCACTCTTTTCTCCTTTCTATTTCTTCTTCCATTTCTTCTTTCTCCTACAATCTTCTGAATTTTATAAAACCATCTTCCTGTTTTATCTTCATCCCACCTTTTTTTGCCAAACTTTCATCAGTTTCTCTTTAACAGTACTCTTTCCTTCAGCTTTACTTATTTTAACTGTAAGGCTAATAGGATTTTTAATTGCCCTCTTTGCCATTTTATCTGCCCTCTCGTTTCCTTCTACTCCAATATGTGCTGGAACCCACACAAATATAACTATTAAATCCATGTTTTGCATTCTGAATAATTTAAATATTTCTAACAAAATGTCCATCCTACTATCTGTTTGATTATTTTTTAAACTTAATAATGCAGAGCTTGAATCTGAACATATTGTTTTTAATGGTTTTATATCTTCTACCCATTGTAAAGCCAATAATATTGCCAACATTTCTCCTGTGTATACCGATAATCCATCTGTAATTCGTTTTCCTATTTTTATATTGAATTCTGGTACCACAAACGCTATTCCTATTTTCCCAGTTATTTTTGATGCATCAGTATAAATTTGAATGCATTTATAATTATTTAAATATAATTGCACTGAATAACTATCTACAATGTAAGATTTATCTTGTTTTTTTCCCCCATTACTGGCATATCTACTCTTGCTTCTGGTAGAATCCAGGGTGGTATAATTGATATTGGTGTTGTTTGACTAATTTCTAAATTATTCATTTTAATTTTTTTAAATTTTATTTTTAATTGTCCATCCAAAACTCCTCATTTCTTTTTCCCAACATGGATTTAAAATTTCCAGAGTTGGATGATTAGCGTCATTTCCTTTCAAATTTAACCAATAATTAATTTCTAATTTTGTTCTTAAATCTAACGGCATTTCTCCCATTTCTATTTCTAAGGCTGCTGTTGGTGTGGTTTTAAATGCTCCAGTACATAATCTTAGTGTCATAATGGGTCTAATGTTTTATGCCCACATGCAGAAACACCAACAGAGAGATGGAAGTAAAAGATGTTTATTGCAAAAATCAAACAAAGAAACACGGCTAGGGGGTCAGCGGGTCGGAGTCTGGGTGCGTCTGCACACAAGGGAAGAGAGAGGTTAATGGTTTCACAGGGGATGAGAAGGGAGTCAACGAATGGCCGTGAGCTCTGTTCTTACTTGAAAAGCAAGTGGAGGATGATGGGCGGAGGAACGTGGTTCCAGATGAGGGGCAAAGCTGATGTTGGCTGGCTGGAGATTAACCCGACGTTGGAGGGTGGGCAGGTCAGATTTGTCACCACGGAGGAGCAGCGAGGCGTCACAAAAGGTTTCTTCAGGGCTGGTGGACTTGAGGAAACCGACTCCGAAGGTCTCAAAGGATTCCTGAGGAAGAGCCACAAGAAACAGGGTGAGGGCCTGAACAAACTCAGATCAAAAAACAAGATGTCTCTAGACTAAACACACTGAGGAGCTAGAGTACCAAAACTGGCAAACACTCTGGCAAGGAAGTGTTGGCCGTTTGCTGCTTATATACTCCTCTGGATAATTCCCCTCAGGTGTGGATAGTTGAGCCTGCAGGCGCGCCCTCTCCAGCAGAGTGATCCAACGGCTCCCTCTGGTGGACTGCCGAAGAACTGAAAAGGAAGCCAAACTAATCCCCACACCCTGGGACCCAACACTTAGTGCCTGATGTTGGATAATTTCTAATTTAACCAGATGTGTTTTAGCTGCTGAACCGTAAACTAAACAACCAAAGTCTATGTTGGACCTTATCATACCTGTGTAAATCTGTTTTAGTGATTTCCTATCTGCTCCCCAGTCACTGCCAGCCAGACATCTCAAAATATTCAAAATTTTCTTACATTTATCAACAACTGTTTGAATATGTATATGCCATTTAAATTTTTCATCAAACCATAATCTTAAAAATTTTATACACTTTACCTGTGTAAAGTGTATAACCCTAACCCCTTTTTACTTTTCTCCATAATATTTTCTATGTGATTTTCCCAAGTTAGTTTCTTATCAAAAACTACTCCCAAAAAACGAAAACAGTCAATCCTTTCTAACCCTTTCCCATATAAATACAACTTTTTATCAACCCCAATTTTTTTATTTGTAAAAAACATCACTTTTGTATTTTAATTGAAAATTTAAAGCCTCACTCTACCCCCCACTATACCTTCTTGAAGTTTTAAAATAAGATGTTCTACATTTCTTCCCCCTTTCAGTTGATCTAGCTTAACTTCAAGTAATACAACTAGTGTACCAAAGTGTTTGTATCGGCTTAACGTTGCGAGGCCCGCCTCAAGAAATTGAAACACTTTTTTTCATTTATTTATTTTTTTCAAAGACGACTGAGGTCAGGTGGTTTCACACACTTGCAGACTCCGGTCTTCAGTCCATTTCACACACTTACAGATTTTTTGCAGACTGATGGAGACTTTACGCAGATGAGATTTTGAGGTAAAAGCAGACAGAAAATGATGTAGTGCGTTAGCTTCGGCCTCTGTGGCTGGCTGATGTTTATGCTCAGTGGAACCAGGAGAGGAAGCCGAGGCAACGGAATGACAAACTTATCAACAACAAAAAGACAAGCAGTGATCTGATTCTAAGAGAAACGAACACAAGGATAAACTGAGAAACTCAAGAAAATTAACTGGAAGGATAAAACCCTAATGAGAACAACAAACAACTGAAAATGGCAAGACCATTGTTGCGATAATACAGAAATTAGAGATTATTAATTAAAGCCAAAACCCAAAACGCTGGAGGACCGCGACACAAACTGAGTTTTGCCGGGCCACTACGTGAACAGAATTGACTGAATATTAATATTTTTATACAAACACAAACATACAAACAGGAATAACATTCAAAGTACATTTTAGAACATATGGTGATACCCCCTCAGATTTTCCCCCCTGGCCCTCCAAAAAAGAGGGGAAAACCGTTTAACATCACATAGTGATTATTCCATCCCAGTCTCAGGTTATCATCATCATCATCATCATCATCATCACACGGTGACCAAACATGGCCTGTTGTTTATTGTCCTGTTACGGGAGCTTTGACTCCGTCCGAGGCCAACGTTCGACAGTGACGGCTCGCTGCATCTATTGGATTATAGGAGGGATTTAAAACCAGGATTAAGCTCTAGATGGGAGACGGCGTGGGGGCTGCGTGGCTCTTGCATCACAGGGGTGTGTGTGTGTGTTAGGGTGTGTGTGTGTGTTTGTGTGTGGGGAGAAGTTTGCTTCGAGGTTGCGGAGCGCAGCTCGGTCGCTTTTGGCGGTCGTCTCTGGCTCCTGACTGTGGAACATGAACCTGTTCTGCTTCATGCTGGTAAGGCTGAGCTTCTGAAGTGTTTGAAATGTTTTGAGTTTGTCGGTCGGGAGAATCTGTTTGATTCCTGCGACCTTTTGAAGAGAGCCGGTGAGCTGAGGAATCTATGAGGAGCTCTGGGGACGTCGTTGGTGTTGGAAAGAAGATTCGGTTGATTTCTGAGAAGCGTTCTTCCCTTGCTGTACATAGTTTGGGATTTATGAAAACATGTTTAAAGTTGCACAGACTTAACGTTAAGGAATGGAAGTTTAAGATTTTATTGAATTCTGATTATGTATTTATGTATTTCTATTGATCAAAACATCAAATCAACCTTAAAAAAACAACAAAGGTTTAAACTAAAAGCTCTGAAGGTGTTCTACTAGACTGGTAACACATTCATTGTTACACAACTGATACTGAAAGATTAGAAATTATTTGTGATTTCTATCACAAGATTTGACGATAACAGATGAAACAGTTATTTTTTCTTTCTGCTTAACATAGGGAATGCACAGATTTTTTGAAATGCGTTTTGTAACGAAAACCGTCCAAAGAGCAACTCTGGCTTTGTAATCGGCTCCTTGTTTGAGGAATTGACATCCAGCAGCTTTCTCCTGCCTTGATTCTGAACATCGATGGCTCTGGGATTACTTTGTTTTTGTTGCCTTTAGACACGACAGGTCACCACTTCAGGAACTAGTTTATATTTTTAGAATTGAGGTTTTGTGAAATTATTACCAGAACCAACTATAACCATAACTTACAGTGGTGGAAAGCTAACATCTCTGACTGGACTGACTAAAATAATTCAAAGTATTTGTGGATATCAAACGTCTGCAGGTTTTCCAAGAGACTCAGGCAACGTCCATTTTACTAAGCAAAGCATCGCCGGTTGAGGCTGCTTCCTGTTCATCTTAACAAATAGTTTGAAATCCCATAAAGTTGTGTATTTTGGTTCAGGATGTTATTTGTGCTGAAAACATGAGATATGGTACATTCATGTTATGGTAACTATCATAAAAGGGAATTACTGCAGTGGACCTGTGTTGGTATGGAGTCTAAGACATGATGCGGATCTGATGGTACAACTGCAAAATCAACCTTTGGCACAAGGTGGCCTGGTACAAAGTGCACTTCAATACAACTTTACATTTGAACAGCGTGTTTGTTATGGGCCACAGAAATCCAATGACATCTGAGACCAATCTGGAAAACCCAAGACTGACAGTCGATTAGTGTGTAACTCAGTAGACGTGTCAATCTACGTTAGATTGCATATTTTCAGAGCACCCAACTGTCCAAGGGCCAACAGAGACAGTTTGTATTTGAACAGTTGTCGTTTTTCAGATGACGAGGACATGAAATCTGCTTGTTTTGTTTCCGTAGGATGGCTCCACTGAGAGCATCTATGAACCAGCGAACAGCCAGACGAACAAGGACGTCTCGCCCAAGTGTCAGTGCAGTTCTGGGCATCTACGGTGCAAACCTGAGTGGGGCGGCTCAGACCCGTCCATCAGCTCTGTAAGTCTGTCTCCGTTCTGACTTCCCTCCACAATAAGCAGACACCGATGTTGAACTCTGAGTAATTAATCCAGTTTCATTAAGCGTAGCCCAACACTGTGGGCTTGGCTATGTAAAAAAAAAAAAAAAGAAGGTGCAACGTTAAAGTCTCTGTGATACGGTCTAGTGAGAAATTATATAAACTGAGTGACTGGTTTGGACTTTCAGCTCAATGTTTAAGACGATGCTTTATTTTTTCAAGGACAAACATCAGACAAGGACCAAACCTAAAGAGGAAAGCAGAAGGTACTTCATCTGAGCTTATTAACGCTTCTTTTTTTTTTTCCAATCAATAAGTTGATTAATTAATTACAATTTGCCATTTTAGATCATGTAAGCCAATGGAGGATGAAACCTTTGGTGAGTACAAAATAATACAAGACTGCATTCTTAAAAAAAATGCTATGCTAGTTGGATGATGTTGCTAACCCAGACAAAATACCAGAATCAGAAAACCTTCAGTAAATCAGATCTGATCTAATTAATGCATCAAAAGTTAGAGCGGAAACTATTATTTAGCGTATAAACCAAAGACACAGTAATAAAAACCAGATAAAGGATGAAGACTTGATGTACAAGGAGACTGTCTTTTAGTTTCTGCTTTTAGACCCAGAGCATTTGTAATAATGCGCTCAGCTGCTTTTCATTTGCTACGAGTTGCATTTAAAAGGCTTGTTTTATAAAGTGTGTGTGTTTGGCCTTAATTTTACCTTAAACAGTTTTCTTTGCTTTCTGAAGCTTGCAGTGAGAGCAGCGCGTTAACAAGACAAGTCCAAATCAGGGAGCCGGCCTCAGAAAGAACAAGGACAGATCCACCAGCTCAGGTAGAACCCGCCCAGAACAAATCTCACTTTAACATAATGAACTGTTAAAATGAACTTTCACTTTACATTTTCCAAGCAAACAGTCTCACATTTGGTTCCCAAGCGTGGTGCAGAGCATTTGAGTGCTTCCTTGCTGTTGCCGTGACTAAACAACGACCTTTTCTGCTCAAATGATAATTTTGCAAAGCTGTGCAGACGCCAGAGCGTTGTGTCTACTCTTGTGAAGTGCTGTTGGGTTTGTGTGTGAGTTTCAAACATGTCTGAGCCGAACGGATGCTTTGTTCTCTAACTGCAGCCTGGTGACTCTGCTGAAACCACGGGACGACTGAAAAAGCTTCAAAAACTGGTTCACATAAAGAACGGCCATCAGACTGACGGCGTTAAAGACTCAAGCACAACCAAGAAACACGGTGAGTCACTGCAAGTTCGTCTCTGTTCTGTGATCCGAGTCAAAGTGGTGAATAATAATAATAATTTCTGCTTATATTCAGATTGCTTGGCAGAAGGTGTGAGACACAACGGCACGGTGCTAACCTGCATCGGCCTTTCGAGGAGGACGGAGAAGAGCTCCCCTAAAGCCGCTGCAGCGTCACACCCGCTTCAGCCGCGTCAGAGTCTCCCCGGAGAAGCGACCGAAGGAGGGTTCTGGAGCCCAAGGACGGGGCGTCGGAGGCGGAAGACGTTCGAGTGTCCGCACGCTCGCCACCGGACTCCTGGGGAACCGTTCGCCCACGACGGCGACGTCTCGTCCCCGCCCTGGAGCTTGGAGTGGGATCGGTTTGAGAGTCTGATTCGGGAGCTGGACCGGAAACAGTCGGACCTGTCTCTGTCACGGATGATCCGGTCCCTCACGGATCTGCAGTCGTCAGAAAGCAACGTAAGATGAGGACGCACGACACCATCTTCTGACAAAAAACGTATTTTTTTCATTATGTTGGGTGACGGCGATTTAATTTTAATTTAAATTTTTTCCATGCATGTTTGAGAAACTCACATGGCAACCATTCAATGCAAAATGTCTCTGAGCTGCAGTTTCTAAGCTTCCCTCTCTCACATCTCCCCCACTCAACTCCTTCAGACTAGCCAGCAGCAATTAGCAAACACCTGGTGGAAGTGCACATCTGCTGAGCTCATTATAGGAGCTGCTTCTCAGTGCAAAGTCGATAAAAATGTTGATGTTGTGACGACTTCCTGAAGGCGGAGTGTCAGAAAGAGCAGAGGCCTCATTTTTCTTACATTTCTTTTGTCATATTACGTCGTATTTGTTTAACAGTTGAAGTTAACATGGCTACTTGCTATAAAATTTAAGTCCGGATAACTTTACACAATCGGCGTCATGCCAGCAGAAAACAGCCCATGCAAACATCTGGTTTCAAGGGACGAGAAAATAAAAATCCATTATTTTGAAGATGAGCGCAGATGTTCGGTCCCCTCCTCCCCACGACCACCTTCCTGTCTACTGTTGTAAGGCTGACAGGGTTTAACCTAATTCTGCATCGTCGTCACAGACAGGGAATGAACACAGGGAATGTTTATGTTGCGGGGTCACACCAAGAATAATAATAATAAAAAAAAACATGTCCATCTGTCACCGCAGTGCACATTTTTAATCCTTCCATTACCCGAGCAGTTGGTTCCGCTTGAGTGATTTGTTGCCATCGGACAACACAGAGCTCAAGCGAATCCAGGATAATGGCTCCAGAATCCCAAACTCCTCAATCCGACTTAAAAAGTGCAACCAGGAAATCAACTTGCTGAAAAGTTGAATCCGTTTGCGACGGTCTCTCTCGGTCTAAAACGTGCTTTACTTCCAGGGAAGGCAGGAGGCCGCGGAGCTGAAGCTGCGGGGGATGGAGACGGAGACAGGAAGCGACTCGAAGCACATCGACGTCTCGCCAGAGGAAACCGGGGCAGCTCTCGGTGTAAGTTATGAATCAAACAAAGGTGAAAATTTGCTGCAGCTCACGCATCAAACATCTGGGAGGCAGCTGGCATCCGCACACCTGCAGTGCCAAACTCTATGATGAACTTCCTGTTTTGTGGGTCAGCGGACACAGACCGTCTCTGTTCTCACAAACTGAACTCATGATGAACTGATACCAGGATGCAGGCATGTCGATACATCAGCGGTCTCAGACTTCAGTCCTCGGGGGGCCAGAGTTCTGCAGCTTTTAGTTTTGTTCCTCGTCCTACGCCACATGTGTCAAACTCAAGGCCAGGGGGCCAAATCTAGCCTACCGCAGCTTTTTACGTGGCCCTCTAAACTCCAAATTGTATCAACAAGTTCCTCCGGTTTTTCACAAATCGGCAAAATTCGCACAAAATCAACAGTTCCCCACATTTTTGTCTGATTTTGCTGCAAATTTTCCTCAAAATTGGTCAAAAACATCGGGTTTAAGTCAGTGCTGCCTCAGCTTTACTTGATGCGATCGATACAGCAGGTAATAATAAAAAGTCACTTTTAATATCGCACGTTAACGCAAATATGGTAGAAATTCCTTGCAAATATTTCTAAATTAGCAAAAAAAAAAAAAAAAAAAAAAAAAAAACAAAAAAAAAAAAAATTCCCGGGAGGGACTGATAAATTTTCAGATTTTTTTAATTTAAAAAAAC
>NW_015113081.1:875091-900637 GCF_001443285.1 Poecilia latipinna | reverse complement strand
AAAAAAAAAAAAAAAAAAAAAAAAAAAAAACAACAAAACACTAAAACAATCACAATATCCTGGAGAGACTGATCAATGTTCAGTATTATTTAATTCTAAGAAACACTTCTTGAATGCCGAAACAAACAGCTGTTTATGAATATTTTAACAGTTCGGTGGGTTTTATCAACACATCCTGGCGCAACCGGCCCTTTAAGAACATTCAGATTTTTGATTTGGCCCAAAATGAAAATGAGTTTGACGTCCCTGTCCTACACGCTTCAATTAAATGTCTAAACTACCTCAGCGCCATCAGCTAATATTGGAGCCAGATGTGCTGAGGCAGAGAGACACCTAAAAGCTCCACCGGCCCTTTCACCGGAAAGTGAAAGCTGTCCACAGGTAGTCAGGGATTTCACTCAGAGCAAACCTCTTTGGTGTTGACTATAAAAAGCAAGCCAGCGTTTACAGGATTATGCGTATTGCTTGCCAGAGCAGTTGCGCGTCTCAGAAAAGAACGGGAATTAAACTGCGCCGTCACATGAGGAATTAAACCGCACCTTGGTGCTCTGACAGAGCTTATCGACTTCCTTTCCGGCTGGGTTTTTTTTTTTTTGTTCTTTCTTTTTTATAGTTCCAGATGTACGCGCTAGGAGAAGCATGGAGACAATAGGAGCTAAATCACACACACTACAAGGCAGAGCAGATAAGGGGCAAGTTAAAAATGCGACTACTGTTATTTTTACTCCATAGAGCAGAGACGTGCAGAACGATGAGGCAGTGAAGAGGGACAGGGGGACGTGTGCTAACGGACGCAGACGGTCCAGGACCTCCCTGGACAGCCTCTACAGCCTGAAGAGTGGACAGAGCTCCTCCAGTAAGACACGACTCATGAAATCCTTGCTTATAACGTAGCCGTACTCTGATCTCTGATAAAGGACTGGACTTGCATAGTGTTGAATTAAAATGATTTCTGACCACTCCCTGATGTTCATGACCTCATAAGCATCAGAATTAACCAGGGTGCCAAAACTTTTATGAGGGTGTGAATACTTTTTAATATGTTCATTTTGCTTAGTTTTAACATAGGAAGCTACCCTGAGACTTTTAAAGTCCTGGGATCAACTTTTGCACAAAGTCATAGCAAACTTACCACATAGTTTATTCAGCTCCCACCTTTCCATTTCTTAGAACTTGGTTGTCAGAAAGTTCTCAGAATTGGTTGACTTTGGTGTTTTGTAACTGTTTTTCCACCACACCTGCGTGTGTGAAGAGCTGTATAAAGACAGGATGTCTCCTCACCCAAGTGGGACACTGTCCCAGTGAGCTGCAGATGTTCAATAAAGTATTTGTTCCTTGAAACTTTAACTCTTATCAACTAAATCAACTAAAAGTTCTCTCCAACAATAGCACGGTATTTCTCCGCTACAAGTCATATTCACCCATTCACAGATGCGCTATCTTGGTGGGCAACTTGGCCTTACCACATGTTCAAGTATCCTATGAGACACAGACACTCCTTACTGACATTTCCATCTGTTTCTCAAGCCACTATGTGTGTGCAGTGACTCTTCTGCTGTGTGCTTCAGGTGGCGTCACCAGTGGGTCAAACTGCTCCAGTAACAGAGAGAGTCTGAGGCTGGAGGACGATCCGACGGTCGCACGGCAGTTCTGCTGCCGTGCGAGAGTGCATACGGAGTTTGTTCCAAGTCCGTACGACACGGAGTCGCTCACGCTCAAGGTACACGAGTCCCGGAGGAGACCGGAAATAGTTCCTCCAAACGAAACCCGAGCTTACATTGTTGTTGTGTAAAATAGACTTTTTTTTTTCTTTTAGCTTTTCATCATTTTATAATGTTAGTCCCTCATCAAAAATATACCTGGAGTGTTGCCTTGACTCTCTCATGCTTGTTTGACAAATCCTGTAATCTTCCGTGGCAACCATTCAGCTTTAGAGCAGCACTCTCCCCCAGTCAGCTCCTCCAGACTAGCCAGCAGCACTTAGCAAACACCTGGTTAGACCGCGCATCAGCTGAGGTCATTATACGAGCTGCTGCATGCTGGTAAAAAGTTTATCGGAGGAGCAACATTGTGATGACTTCCTGGAGGCGGAGTTTCAGAAAGAGCGGCAGATTCTTAAAGAGACAGAGGCCCAATTTCAAGGCATTAAATTGCAAAGTCAAATTTCTTTTAAGTTATATTTAATATATATAGCATTTTTATAACAACTCAAGGTAACACTGTTACTTGATTGTTCTATAACTTGACACTATGTGCCAAGAAAATATATAATGCTGCCCCTTTAAAGAAAGAGCTAAAGGATTAAACACAAAATCTCTCTCAGTATTTTGGCATGCAACAGATGGAAATAATTTTGATTGTATAAATGATTTAAGCCGTAACTTTACAACTATTATTTGAGGGATTTAATAAAATTTGACGTACTGAAACTGAGAGGAACTTGTTTGCAGGTGGGAGATGTAATCGATGTCATCGCCAAGCCCCCCATGGGGACATGGACCGGCTCGCTGAACGGTCGAACGGGAAACTTCAAGTTCATCTACGTGGACGTGCTCACACACACCTCTAGCACGGCCCTGCACGAAGCGAGCCAGAAGTCAACGGTCCAGGAGGCGTTGAGGCGCCTCGGTTTGGAGGTGCAGCTCTCCCTCTATGACGCAACGCCTCCGTGTTTGTCTGAAAGACTCTAAACGGTGCTTTCTGCCTCATCAGGAACACGCCTTATCCCTGCAGCGCGGCGGTTACCAAACAGTGGATGACCTGAGGAAGCTGAGGGAGAGCGACCTGATGGAGCTGAACGTGACTCAGCCGGAGCACAGGGAACGTCTGCTGGCCGCCGTTGGCTCCCTGCAGCCACTGCACTGTAAGCGCCGGACCGGGGTAGCTCAGAGAGCAGACTTTGAAATACTCCTGTTAGTTTATAAATCACTGAATGGCTCAGCGAGAAAATACGGTTAAGATCTGCTGTTGTCGTGTCGACCTTCCAGACCTCTCAGGAGAAGCAGCATTCAGCTTCTGTGTACCACAGATCTGGAATCAACTTCCAGGAAACTTGAAAACAGCTGAAACATTTTTTAAAATCTAGACTAAAACTCCACCTGTTTACAGCCGTCTTTGAACCACAATTAAGGTAACAATGATGTGTATTGATGAGTTTTGCGATGTGTTCATTATGTTTTCATGTCAAGTAGTTTCAACTTCCTCGTTGCCTCGTTGCTCAGTAAACTTGATCGGTTTGAGCATCGTTCAGGAGCATTGTGAATGCAAATATTCTGAAATGAAACAAAACCCCAAATACCGGGGTTGTAGAAAGGGAATCGGGATGAGAGGCATTCCAGCGTAAGCAGAGGTGAAACCAAAGCTAGAGAGGTGAAAGTTAACAGGACGACCTCAGAGAGCAAATAGAGAGGATGAAATGAGGGCAGACGGGCTCTTCCTCCAATCACAGCAGTGATTTCTTCTCATCTACCCGCCTCTCTGATCACACGCTCCATCCAACCAAACCTGCTTCCCTGCCTTCTAGCCGACAGCCTGGCGGAGGACGAATCCAGTCCGGAACCGGAGCGGTCCAGTGAAGACGTGAAGAGCCGTCCCAGAGACTCGGGCTGCGTCATGACGGAGGACACGCGGCCTCATTTTCTCTCTGGATACGTCAAAGTGCCGTGAGGTTGGAATCGCTTCATTTTGCTAATGATCAAGTTCTCACACACGAACTGGCTCTTTTTTTGTTTTTCCTTTTCAGACGAGCTTCTTCTGTAACGTGATTTGTTTTCTGAAATAAAGATTTGATGAACACGTTTTCTCACTGATATCATTACAGGTGAGCTTCTGTGGAGAGTTTACGAGCAATCAGCATCTTACCCTCTGTGGTTTTACTTAATGGTTTAAAGTACTGGTGAGACTTGACTAAAAGTTTTAAGTGCAGCGTCTGTAGTCAATAAAATTTTGATTGAAAACTATATGTAGATAAAATAAGCGAGATTTTAAATTCAAAAACCCTTTTGCGGTTAAAACATTGAATAGACACATGAGCTCAACAAATATATGTATTTTTTTTATCTGTTATTTATGTTATGCAAAGTCTTTTTTTTTCTTTTTTGGCCTCTGATTACTTCTTACTTGAGTATTTCGTCCATGTGACAAAAACATTTAGATACCTTTGAGTTTGTTTTAAAAGACTTCCGTAAAAAAAACAACAAAAAAAACAAGCTGCACAATCATAAGAAGAAAAGAGAAACTTTATTAAACTCATCACATCTGCAGCTTGTAGTAGTCGCTGGAAGTTGTACGAAACCCTACAAGGTCAAAGTACTCCACATGTACGTCCACGTAACAAAAAGGCAGCATGTGAAAGTCGTCACAACGGCTAAATGGACTTTATCTGTGAAACAATCGTGGCGTGACGGCAGAGGCAGAATGTTCGTAGCGTCCTTCGCAAAGAACGACGAACCATGAAATCTCCCCTCAGTCCACGTTAACATGGAGATTATTCAAATTTAAAATATAAAATTCATACTGTTGAAACCTTTTTTTTTTTTAAATCCTCTGAAACAAAGTTATATCTACATCAGTTATTAACAAAAACAACTCAAATTTTCAGTCTAGTTTGGATTTAAAAGAAATGAATCTGACAAAAAAAAAATCTGTTGTACAACTTTCTCAGAACAAACGACACAGAGGGACCCCCTCCTACTCACAGCTGCAGGTTGACCGATTCCTGGAGTTTTCTGTGCGAGCTTACTAGAATCTATTCACAGAAAATGTATTTATTTGAGGATTTTTCGTAGAGCATATCTAAAACATTCAAAGGAAAGATGCTTGTTGGGCAGCTGAGACGCCTCGGTGGAACGCTACCCGAGACGCTACTGGCTAGCTTTTGGAAAGCAGCACAAACAGGAGATTAAGTCGTCTTGATTGTAGATGCGATTTTCTGCAGTAGTGCTGAGACGGTTTCCATGGTGAGTATTAATGCATATTAAGGTATATTTGGTGTTTGAACTATTACAGTATTTCTCGAGGGAGCCTCCAGTGTTTGTGGATTTCAGCTGTTCACGAAGGGGGTCCTCTGTACACTGTAAGGGATTCATTTCCAGTGTCATGTTTTAGCTGTTTGGGCTACTTTTGATTAAAATAGGGTAAATTTGTTAAAAAATAATAAAATAATAATAATAAATTTCAGCTTCATGTCTTATTTTTTTAATGTTTTAAAGGTCAGCTATTTGTATGCTGGTACTTTAATTCATGAAGTGATAGGCACATACCTGCACACTGTTCATACTTTAAATTAGTACTTTGGTAGTGATGATAATGACGCTTTTATCTTTTTTTATTCTGGATAAAAACGCTGGATTTAATGGAAGTATGGCATTACATTAAAAGAATGTGGTTTAAAATGAACAACATTAAAGTGATCTTAAAAAAAAAAACAGCGTTGTTATAACACTTAAACTAGCGAACCAACTGATTTATGCTTGTGACGGTAGCTACACGCTCGTGATTTCACTACCGCTGCAGGGATACATTCTTGTCTGCCCCGTCGGGAAGCGCGTTCAGAGTACGAAATCTGAAGCAGCTGAAATCCAAGCTGCTCCTGTAGCCATCTGTGTCGCTCAGCAGCTGAGGCCTCCGTGGGAATATCTAACATGGCTGTTCTCAGGATACAGAGACAGCTCCTCCGTGCTGCCCAGCCCGTTGTTCAACTCTGGAAGACGCAGGAAGACAGGAAAACTGACGGAAACTCACCCAACACCGGAATCATTCACTTGGCTTAACATTAAAAAAATAAATAAATGTTGTCACTTTACATTTCCCAAACTGCATTCTGAGTAGGCATGGATAAAACAAATCCCTTCACGTTTATGTAGAATTGTCTGAGGTAACAGATAAGCTGAGTTGTCATTGGCGGTACGCCACCTCTTACCTCCTTCATTAATTTCCTGATAAGTAATCATCGCCTTCTGTGTAAATAATCACCAGAGACAAAATTTATGGTAATTTAGATGTGCATAAAACAGTGTTTGCTTAAACCTCTACGAGTTTTTTTTTATTGGACCTGTTTTAAGACAACTTTGATGTTGACCCCCCTTATATTATCAATTAGCTTCAACCTCTGGTACAAGCTAAGTAAACCATGGATGAAGATGCATCTGAGTTAGCTATCTCAGGCAAGATATTAGCTGCTAATAAATAACCTATTAGATGGGGATAGACAATATAACTGAAAAATACTAGATTTTTGGTTTTCATATCTGAAATACTGCCATGTTGGTGATGTGACCTCTTGTTTTATTCACAGTTTGCTCTCATGTGGTTTCACTCATCCTCTCCTCTCACTCCACACCGTTGTTTTTTATTTTAAGCAGTTATGAGGCGAAACCTGGAACTGCTGCTGCGCAAGTTACTCAACAGGTTGTTGCTAAGTAACCAAAGAGCGAGAGTCTGTTGCTGCCACCAACCGTGCTAGCTTTGAGAGGCTGAGCTTCTAAAGCCTTTTCTCTGCCTACATCCCCCAGAATGCCATGCGGCTCTGGGTCGGAGTTCAGGGAAGTAATACTCTATCAGACATAGTATCTACTGATATGGATAACGCCTCTATTGCAATATATATTATTATCGCCCTACTTTGACAGAACTTTGCTTCAAAGATCGTGAATTGAACCTTTTCAGCTGCCGTCGCTATCAGCAGCTTAGCTAACATTAAAGCTAGCAGTAAACATATTCCACAACCCGAACAGCTTAATTATGAATTTGAAAACAGTGACTGGAATCTGAGAAAGCTGCACCTGAGAAAATGAGCTTCTCCTTCATGATGTTGACGTCTCGACTGGGCCGTCGTACCACAGCGCTCAGCATGATCTGCTCTGGGTTATAGTTCTGCATGCCGCTTATCCTCCACCTGTGGCAACAAACACATTCAAACCGTTGTGAGAAAAATCAGGTATTGGATAGAAGGAGCAACCCGCGTTGTGTTCAAGTGTTATGTAGACACACATTGGTGAAAATCTGATACGAGAGGACAGTGGAGGGAGGATCAGACCAACAGTGGCAGGCGTACAAAGCACAAGGAGGAGGACAGAGAGAGGTGGAAACAAAGGTTAAAGGGGACGCCATGGTTACCTGATCATATGATAGCTGACAGATGCCAGGGAGCAGCAGAGGAAGGTTGAATGCAGATCAGGCAGAGCGCAGGACAAAGAAAGAGCGTGAGAGGAGAAGAAGACAGGAGGACAGTGAGAGGTCGCGGCATAGAGGACGAAGATGACCGACATGATGAGAATGACGAGCGACAAAACTTTAATCTGGTCCAGTTCAAACACACATCCTGTCTGGACAACAAACCGTCACTGAAAATTCCAAAAATGTTATCGAAACAATATTTATGTATTTCGACACACGTTTCAGTTGACTTTCATCATAATTAAGATGAAGGAGAAGTATAAGGAGCCATGTGGTGAAGCTCAGTGTCAGCACTAGACTCATTTCAAACCAGGCACTCTGCACAAATGTCAGAGAGGCCTGAAGGCTGTAAAAGTGCTGTGCTCAGGAAGTTCACTGAACGGAAATGTTGCCCTCACCTTCCAAAACGTCAGCTCTGGAGAAATGACCCACACTGCAAAGCAGGACGTTTTCTGTACGCATTAACCCCTCTATAGTCGGTCTTTCTCTAGACATTAGCCAAGCAAAACATATACTACAAGGTTGTCTGTAGAAGGATAACATGGTGGACAACTCCTCTTGTCTTTTCTTCAGCACTCTCCATACAGCTTTTCTATAGAGTTTAAATCTGAGGACTGAGGCTACATTTGTGTTAATTGGGAAAAAGTTCCACATTTTGACGAGACAGCCAAGACACCTTGAATCCGCTGTAGTTTTCACACCAGACCACTATAAGGCGCTGTGATTTTAACTTGTCATCAAAACACAGGTGGTTTTGCGCCTTAGCTTCCACTTCACTAGCTTCCAGCTCAGTTAGAAAACAGTAACCCGTCTCCAGTGAACCGAATGTTCATGTAATGCTCAGAAGTTAGTGTCAAACCGAACAGGTTAAGTAGTACTCAATGGTAGCCGCCATTGTTTTTGTTGCGTTCTACACATGCACGCATCAAGTAAGCGCTAGCCAGGTGTTCTGCGCATGTGCGCTTTCACACCTGTACATCACACCTCCACAGGTGTGTTTCTGAAAAGTTCCACTCTGTAACCTGGTTTCACAAAATATTTCAGACACTCTGACAAGCAAACGTCCAGATTGCAACAAAAATGTTATAGTTTCACTGAAAACCTAAGATTATGACTGTGGCCATTGCAGCTAAGAAGGAAGAAAAAAAAAACCTGATAAGATTTATGCTGAAAAACAGAAATTTTGAGATAAAGCTCATACATTTTCAAGGAAAACCTTATTCAGTCAAAAAACGCTGACATTTTTAAGCTTTTTCTAGAATGTTTTTTTTTTATCTAGCAAATTTTCAACTTTGCAAAAGCAGAAATTTCCAAGGTTTTTTCTAGAAACTGTTTGAGATTGGGCTGAGATTTTTTTTTGTGTGTGTGTGTGTAAATTTACTCCTTTTTCTTTCCATCTACATGGTCACATGCTGTCGTATAAAATTCTCCTGGAAGATGGCAGAGTTTTGTGTCTGATGAACCTTTTGTATGATGAGCTGGCTGTGGATCACTTACCTGCTGAACGACCCGGTAATCACAAAAGTATGGTTTACTGACAAAGGCCACGAGATTTTTATTTAAAATGTCCGCATATTTTAAACAATCAAGGAAACAGACCCACATAATCACAAAATCTCCACCATTAGTAACAGTAGGTCAAGCAGTTGAGTAGAGAAGCAATGTTTATAAGCCAACCCAAAAAGGCCTTCAGCAAAGCTAGAGAATGGTGGATCAACACCACCTTGAAAGATTACAAGAAAATCCAGCTACTTGGACATAAACAACATGTTAGAGGGCTGATTGAAAGCTTTTCACAGTCTTTTATATCTGTGAAAATGAACGTACTTCTGGAAAAAGAAAATCCCCATGATGACAGCGACAGAGACGAGGTCTGAAGAGATCCAGATGAAGTTGTAAGCACTGTGACTCTGCGAAGAAGGAAAGAAGTCATGTAATTTCTTGCTGTTGCCACTAGATGTCACCACATGTCGCCTAAAGCTACCACAACAAAAACAGCTCAGGGCAGCATCATCACATCAGATCTGTTCTCAGCTTCTTCTTTTCCAGGGTCCTGTGCTGAACTGAAGGCTTATTCCACATCTCTGCCTCGCTGGGCCGTCATCAGTCTCTTTCCTTTCCCCCTCTGTCCTCTTGTGTTTCTGAGTGACCTCGTCTGCAAGCTGAAGTGTGTGTGTGCTGTCGGACGAGAGAGCTGTTTACCATGAGCCAGACGGGGTAAGGCACTTTTTGAAGAACTTGAGGGGCATCAGAAGACACAGAAGGCACCCCGCTGCACCACAGGATGGAGTAGAGCCAGGGCTCGTTCACAGGGTAGACAGTCACGCTCACATTGTGAGCCAGATAAACCCTGAGGGTGGGGAAAACAAAAAAAAAATACATGCCAGCACTAAGAACAGAGGCCATATAACTCTCTTTTTGTCTCTCTGCAGTCAGTGGAAAGTTAAAAGTATCAAAACTAACTTATGCTACTAATAATACTGGTCAGAACTGGAGCATCTGGATGGAAGCTGCTACAACTGTAGGTTTTTCAGTAGCAAGTCAGTAGCATGTGTTCCTCTGTAGAACATGTGAACAAAGTATGCAGTTCATAATATTAGTTTGAAAAAGTAATTTATTAAATCAAATGTATTTTACAGAACAAATCCATTTTTACTTCTATTTGTTGTTTTTATTAACCTTCTGTTTTTCGGGGGCTTTTCTCAAAACAAACTACATTTTAAGCTGCAGAGATAAGATTTTAAAGATGGGATGTCACTGAATTAAATGTTTGAACCAATGAGTGTAATTAAAGGAAAATCACTTTTTGCTCCGTTGCTTTTATGTCTTCTGATCTTAAAAACCAACAGCCTAGACGTAAAGGAAGAACACGAGGAAAACGTGAAAAACATTTCAGTCCCGAGACAAATTTGACCTTCTCTGTACGATGAAACTTTTTCACCAGAAAAAAAAGCTAAAACTTCTAAGCCAGTGATTCATTGCTGGATATCATTAGCTCGGTTAAAAATAAGCTCCTTTTTTATCTTCCTAGGACTGCTTCTGAGCCCTTTATCGGTTGCTAAGCAATAGCCGCTCGCTCTTACTGAATGTCGTGGTGGCTGATCTTTCTGTAGTGGATGGTCAGACTTGTAATTCCTCTGTGCCTTATCTCCTCCACTGACAGCTTCTCGTTTGTTGTCTGCAGAAGACCTCGCACCCGTCCTCTATCCGTGTCAGGGGCCCATGTCACCTGGCAAAAAGAAGCAGAATGTGAGAAAAATCCTGATAAGGTATTAAAAAATGATTATATAAGGTGGAAACTTACTAATTGACCCTTATACTTGAATGACTTCAAACTACAAATACACTGCTCAGTTTTGAGCGAGATCTCTGATTTCTCCGGCTGTAGAACTCTTATTCTGCCTGGTTTTTGCCAATTGCAGTTCCTCTTTACGATAATGAAACAGTATTCGCAATATTTGTTGATCTAAGCCTTGCTGCCAGTATTAGTGATCAATTAATCTTATTAGGAGTAGTCCTTCTAAAAAACCCAAAAACTTTTGTAATTTTTGTTGTCATTTGTCATGTTGTCATTTTTTCCATGTCCAAGTCAAGTCCTTAATGATCGAAATGAATATTCTTGTATCACATGCATATCATCTCACCTCAAAATTCTCGTAGGTTATCGATTCAAATCATCAGGCTAATCTAAAGCATGACGACCATTTAGGGATTCAAGAACAGCAGTCAATACCTCCTCCAAGCTGTGCACTGTAGCTTGCATACTGTGTCTAACATCACCATGACAACCACAGTGGTTAATCAAATGGGACAACAATGGTCATTTACTCAAATAAGCTACACGTACAGTCACTTACTGCTGATTACATACAGTACATACAGTTGTTGAGACTCCAGTCCAACACCTCATATCCAGTTGAGTCTTGGGCTGTTAAAGCACAAGTCTAAACTCATGTCTGAAGTCTTTACTCAGGTCACCATCCCTAGCTTAAAATCCGTTCACTGACCAGACAAAGGATTAATTTTTCAATTTCAGATCGACCGGTCACCAGTAAGGGCTTGATCAAGCTGAAAACCGTGACATTTCGGTCACCAGCCAGTTCCTCTGCGTTTTTCTAGCTCATCACCTTTCTGTGGGAAATCCCTGCTTTCTGCAGCGTCCACAACGTGTCCATGAACCAGCTGCGGAAGCGTGGGTGCTCCGGCGCAGGCTTGCGGATGTTGAGCAGCACGGAGCTGTTGGCCCTGGCTGCCAGACGAAGCATCTCTACCAGGCTGCAAATCGTCAGGTTTCCTATCCGGCTGCGATCCTTCGGGCTCAGGGTTTTCACTGTCCAGTAGGGGTCACTCTGGAAGCAGAAGAAAGCAAACGGAGAGGCTGAGGATCATGCAAATTCTACTGTCCTAATCGCTCTCGATGTGTTTTCAGAGTTCGACAGAGCCAGAGTGGAATCCAGTACCTCCAAAAACCAGTGGCCTGCATTTAAAGAGTGAATCTCTGTCCAGTTAAAGAAGGAGGCATCCTCATGCTCTCTGGAGGGGAAGACCTTACTGACGTCTGTGGTCCGTCTTAAGGTGTGGTCCCTCATGAGGAAAGGAACTCCATCCACACTTCGAGAGGGAAAAAAAAACATCCATTACCTTATCTTCAGTGTATACATCTCCTAATGAATGTAGAGCAAAATTAACTTACAGATATAACACATGATTCATTAGTTTGACAAATTACAGTTTTACTGCATCTCTCTCTCACATCAATCTCTAACCACTATCCCACATATCAGCCAGGATCTATATATGGAAGCTCAGAGCCATGAAATATGAATAAGTCATTATTTTGTAATTAATCACCTGATGGTGACGTCTGCTTCCAGAGAGCTGGCTCCGTGCTGCAGGGCTCTGCTAAAGGACATCATGGTGTTTTCAGGGGCCAGCTAGAGCAAAGGGTGCCACAGTCAGTCACTGTGCAGAGTATAGAAAATACCTAAACTGAACCCCTAATTAAATATCTTAGAATTTTCACTGTTTTCTAACATGCCAAATGTTTGAGAACTGCCAAACTTGACTAGAAGAAAATGGAGGCTTAGATGCTCCAGTCGATGCATAGTGCTGCACGGCTTTTTCAGGTCTTTGGTAATGTAAATCATTTTGACATTTATTGTTCTCTTTTATGTATTTATTTATTGGTGCCACGTATTTCTGATCAGCTGATTTTTTTATTCCAACACTGCAAAATAAAACTACAGAGTTCTGCTGATGACCATGTAATGTGCCAACTCGATCGTGATGGAAGCTACGCAATGAAGCTAACCCGGAAATGTTGTTAATGAGAGTGGTCGTGACATATTTGCCAGCGATAAAATAGTTTAAACATTCATCTTTCTCTATAATTGTTCAATATCCGGAGTCGTGGCCAACAGGGACCGAAGGGCTTTGCTCGCTTCATCCATTGTCATTACCAAACTGCAACCACAGACAGACTACAATTCTGAAACAGCGCAGAAAATCAATGTCATTGTTCACAACTTCTCCTTCTGTTTGCTGTTTGACCAGGATGAAATTCATCCTGAGAAATCGAGGTCAATGGAAGAAATCCCAGATGGAGAGCTAAAGGGAGATGAGAATCAAGAGGAATTGTGTAGGAAGGCGACGGCCAGGCTAGTTGGAGGCTGTTATTCTTGCGGAGAAGTCTGTCAACTGACTCCATAATCACAGCTCTGAACATCACTGCATTTGTAGTCAACCATTTTGACCAGTATGTGCATATCATCATGCACCAACCTGAACAACATCAGGCTTATTTTGTTATTCAGTTTTACATCTTCAGCTTTGAAACATGCACACGTTCACTCTGTATGTTAAAGAAGCTGCATAATGTCACCTTTTGGGAGAACAGATCAGATCCCCAGCCAGCATGCCTAGGTGGGACCCATATGGGGGAAAGGAGGGCTGATATATGGGTCCCATATGTGTTTGTCCGCGGGTCTGAATGTGTGTTTCAACCTGTCCGTACTCCGTTATGACGAAGCCAGCACAAATGCCCATGTGGGCCATATAGGGCCAGAGCCCATGTGGGCTCTGGCCCTACATGGGCAAACCCATGTGGGGCCATCGTGGAACCCGCGGACAAACCCATATGGGACCTATATAGTCTGCCCTCCTTTTCCCCACATGGGGCCCACCTAGGCATGCTGGCAGGGAGGTATTAAAATATTACATTATTGCTGTATTATTTACAAAAGTAAGCAGAATACCAACAAAGGCTTTAACAGTGTGAGTCTCAGCTCACCATTGGAGCTCCCCGTCGACCAATAATGACCGGTGGTGGTTTTAGGACATGGCGGTCCATAATGCAGGGGCAGGTGAAGGTAAGAGGTGCAAGGCAAAGAGCCAGGAGGGCTAGAATGTAGATCGCCAACACAGTCACCTGGAAATCTAATAATAAAAAGAACTGGTTAATTATGTGGACAGTTTTACAAAAGCACTGATCAGCAAATGCATGGAGCAGCTAGACCCATACAATTACAAAGTACAAAGTCCAATCCCTAACAGAGCAAAAATGAAAAAAGCAACATTCCCTACACACTAATGGAACCGACGGTTGAAACCATCCCAATGTTCAGTTCAGATAAACATCAATACTTACTGGATCTCTCTTTGCGAACCACATAGCCAGCTATCAACCAGCTCACAGCTGTGAGTGTGACCAGGCCTCCGATGTGCAGGAAAGGAGCAGTGAACTAGTAAGGAAGATCAGGACTGCTCTTAAATGTGTGAAGTCATCAGAAAACATTTGAATCTAAAATAGGGACTTCACAATGGAATTAATACTTGTGATAATAAAACAACTTTTGTGACGTTCAACTGACCCGGGAACTTAAGATGGTGTTGTGCACAGCTTACTAGTCTGACAAATTGCTAAGCATTTGAATTGTCACCCAGGCAGTTTGCATTGGTGCTATTTATTAGCAAGGAATAGTGCTCAGTAGATTACATTAGCATATTTGTAAAGCTTGACGTCTTAGCATAGCACTTGTTCAAAGTTGGTGAGTTTGTCCCATTTTGGATAAATAAGTATAACACCAGGTAGTTTCTAACCTCACCTCAGAAACTATGCCTGGAACAACATTTTCATTGTCTTCTTTCATAGGTATTACAGCATCAAAATTGCTATATTTGTGAAAACGTGATTTATAATGGTGGATGCAAATTCAACTGTAGTTGTGTTCCCACCTGAAGTGAAACAAGAATAATTTCCCACTCATCTCCCCAGACATCATCGACAGAGACAAAACCAGAGACTATGGTGAGTAGAGTGGCCAGTACTCCAATCTGTAGAGACAAGCGATGGTAAACCTAAGCTGTAGTTCTGAAGTGTAAATCGGCTACATCTACAGTAACAGCTTCAGAGGTTGTCTTACGGCACCTTGTGAACCCAGTAGAGGTTGAGCTGTTGACCCAAGGATATATGGAAAAGTGCCAAAATCTAAAACGTACAAACAGTGAGCTGTACATCAAGCGGTCAATGTTGGAGCTGCTTAAAGGTTTGGGAAAGGCTGTTACCAGGAGGAATGTGATATAGATGAATCCCACAGTGGTGGAGGTGACGATGGGAATGGTCTCGTCTCTCCACTCCCCAGAGTGATTGTACACCGACCTGGAGTACGAACAAACAAGAGCTGAATTATCCAAGGTGATGCCACGATGAAACAAGACAATACTGAGTTTCAAAATATTCAGTTCAAGTCAATCAAGTTCAAAAATATTTTATGCATTGTGAAAGAGTCATTGTTGATGCTGTTGGAATCAGAATAGGCTGAAGACTGTTGACGTTTGACATCCTAGTGACTGCTGTAGCATGCTGACAGCTCAATTTACAGGAACCCAGTAGGGATTGGTTTGGTGATTGATGATTGATGACACCATCGGTTGTTGACAGGAATCGCTAATTTACCTCATGTGGTTTTGCCAAATGGGACGGCTTCAATTGGAAATCAAGGGGGTAAGTAGCTGAGTTCAAAGCCAACAGAAAACGAAACTGTCACATTGAAGACTCTACAGGCCTACAGCTAGCATGTTGAAGGATAAAGTTCATGATAATTCAATGAGAGAATGTAAGAACAAGGTAGGATTGTTTGGAGGGACTCCAAATCAAGAACTTTGCCTTTTACCTCAACCTTTTCTTCAACTGGTGTTGCTGCAGATGAGGCCAGTGTTGGTGTGACCGTCTCTAGCTACATCCTGTCATTACTTCTGAGCAAGACGATATTTAAACTCCTGTCTTTGAGAGAGAGACTGACCCCTAACCCAACCCCTTTGTCAACTACTACGGTCTTGACATAGGGATCACACGGAAAAGATAAAGTCCTGAATTCAAGTGGTTAAGTTGAACTTCCAACCTTAGAGATGGAGTGTGGACCTCCATCATCCAGGAGGAAGCTGTAGTTGATCTCCTGTACTTCAGGAGATCAACTGCAATGGACTGCCAGGATAAAACAACTCTCCTTTCTTCTCTCAAAACAAAAGATGACTTGTGAAGTTCAATCTAAACACACCTATGGACTTCTAAAACCAGTGCCCTTTTGGAAAATTGAGGCCAAAGATAAGATGTTTGGCCTTGATTTACATCACTGAGTTTCAAGAAAACCTAAAAAGAAATGTTCTATGTTCCTATATGTTGTTGGGGGTATTGTGAGGTAAATTAGGATCCCAACCTCATCTGGAATAAGTCCCTGACCTTTCAGATATCCAATATTTTGCCCAGTAAGTAAGTTACATCATAGAGGAAAACACCTACCAGTTGAAGTCATTGAAATCATTCTGAGCCACCAACCAGAAGTAGGTCCAAAAGAGAAGGAGAAGGAAGGAACTACTCAGGATGGTGAACCATGCACACTCCCACTGTGAAGAAAAGCACAGTGAAAGAACCAAAAACTGTTATCAGTCTGATTCAGGTTCAATACGCTGTATCTAATGCTCTCTAGCGTTTTCAGCTCTGCTGAAGTGTTTATCATTGCAACTTGTCATACTGTGTTTGTCCATATTCTATATCTGTTTAATTTAATGGTGAAACTCCCACACAGTTAACAGGGAAAACAGGATCAATGCTCATAACTTCAGCCAACTTACCAGCATTCAACCTTACATGGACTAAACGGGAGCATCCAGAGATCCTCACAGGAACAACAGGGACTTACAAACTCTACCATGGAAATCCATAACCTCACACCTTTTATTTTTGAGCTGCTAACCCCATGCTATTTTTTTAACCAATCAGATAAATGCATTAGAGTAATATTTCCATCTTAAATCTAGAGGTGTTCAGATACTCCAAAGTACATTCAGCACTTTGCTGATATGAAGAGCTATGTTGTGTTACCATTCACTGCTGAAGTTATCTACCAATGGAAGCTAATGGAAATAAAAATAAAAAAAAAAAACACTAGGTTTTGAAAATGGGGTACACAAAATAGTGCTGGGTTTGAATCTCAGCCTGGGGGTCTTTCTGTTTCCATATTTTCCCTGTTCATGAGTGAGTTCTCTCTGGGTACTCCAGCTTCCTCCCCCAGTCTAAAAACATGTTTGTCGGGTGAATTTGCCTCAGTAATATTATCATGAAGTGTTGCTTCTCTCACTTCAGTGAAACTTCTGAAAGTACCTTCACTGAATGAGTGAGAATCACGTTTTCACCAAAAACGCACCACACACAAACACACTCATGACATTTACGTTAAAGTCAAACTTCTTTTTTAAACACCAGCTTTATTGTTTTAATGCTATTTTTCAACCTGCCGGCACCAACAACACACAGTAAACACTATACTTACCTTGTTCTAGCATACATATATACTTATTGTATTAGTTATGTAAAAAAATAACTTTTTTTTAGAAAGTATATCTTCCTCTTTAATTTGTTATTTTATAATTATGTTATTTAAACTTTGCACGTAACTTTTCTTTTGTCTGATGGCGTCATTTTAAAATATTAAATCAGATGTTATGCTCAGCTGCTCAGTATTTAAATCCCCCTTTTTTTACCCATTTTTCTTGCTCATATTTTAGTCATTTCTTGGACATCTACTTTTACTTGAGATACAATACGTTGAAGTAGTGCTACTCCTACTAGAGCACAATAGTTTTGGCACTCTACCCACCTCTGCTCTGAAGTGTCCTCGTATGAGTGTGTGTGAATGCACGGTTGTTTGTCCTGTGTGTGCTTGTGTGCCTCTGTGATGTCCTGACTTGTGCAGCAAAGGTACAGAGACCTTCTGCGACTCTGAAGGACTCTTCCCCTCAGCGGTTAACTGGATTAGAAGCTAATGCAAGCTGAGGGGGAGGCGTCCAGTATGATAGGTAACCCAAAGGATTCTGCAAAGCTCAGATTAACTTTTCGGCACACCGTGCCTGGACTGTCCCTTTTCCAGAAGCTTATACTATAAAAGGCTCTGAAATGACAGAAGCGAAGGGCGACAGAAAATGCCATGACGAAAATTTGTTATCAAAGATGAAAATAGAAAATTCACTTCAACCAACACTGGCTTTGGTCATTACAATAACCAATTCGCTATCTGGAAAATCAGATTAGCGAGAAACAACAGCGCTGCGAACCCGAATCACACAACAGACGACACCGGAAGATTTCCAGCTTGGAACTGGTTTATTTCCTGAAACGTTACTCGTGTTTGCTCTGTGCCGATCGACACATGTGGCTCTCGGAGAGACAGTTTCTCTGTCAGGTTAGAATTCCAGTTTCAGGCGAAGGGGGTGAAGCAGAGTTCAAACGAGGCTGTGACTAACGAGACAAGATGAGAAAATCACCTTGGTGAAGATAAATGGCAAGAACAATTCTTCACTCTGAGCAGTAACTCACGGCCTCCCGTGGGGCTCGTTCCACTGATCAGAGACAAAGTGACCACATGTAACCCACCACTTGTTCTTGTGCGCAGCACTGCTGCTTTGCTTGCCTCGTCTCCTCCTCTAATACCGTCGCTCTGCGCTGCAGTGGAAGCAGACGCTAGCTGTGCTTCCATTTACTTTGTTGATATTCTGCTAAAGTCGAGAAAAAAAAACAATTTTACAACTCCAGTGTTTCCATTGAACAAGAAAAGCAAAAAAAAAAATCATGAGAATAAGTTTGTTCATTCTGACTTCCTCCTCATGCCACTTATTTGCCTTTTCCGCCTGTAGTAACATCTGGTTACAAAGCCAAAGAAATGTTTCCATTGCACTGATTTCAAAAAGGTCAACCAAACCACCTCTTTATACTTTATATTGAAACACTAAAGTTATTGTGTGCTTCCGTTAAGCAACTTTTATTGAAAGGAAACACAGCTACTGTTTCTCTTTCTGAATGCTGGACTCTGACTGCCAGAGTTTGATCAGAGTTTGAGGGAGAAAAACACAAAGCTTTGGAAATCACACAAATGGTGGCGAGTCAGCTGCGTGCTCGGATGGCTTTCCTCTTCTTGGTTTACACATCGACACTTACCAGCTTTGAAACTGAGTAAACGGGCTAATTTATGGCAGAGCTTGCTGTCGCTTCGTGATAAAAATGAGACGTGCAGCAGCGGGCGGTGTGGCAGCGCAGCGGGAAACCAGCACAGCTGGATGTCTGGTTCATTTCAGTGCTCCACTAAATTTGCTGCAGCCTTTATGAGGAGGATCGGCTCCTGCAGTTACTGGGGCCTGATCTGGGAGGCCTGGAAGAATTCACCACTTAGAAAGAATGAGACCTAAAGGTTTTGTTTTGTTTCAGACTGTTGGAAATGACAATGGAAAGTCCTCTAAATCCAAATGTCCACAGCTGAGCAATGAGATCAAGACACGGAGACACAGAAAGCAAAAAGAGATGTAATCCGATATCAATATCTGTATCGGTCGCAATATTGAAAAAAAATAACAAAAAAACAAACATAGATTGGGTATTGATGACAATGTGCCCCGTCTAAAAGGGCAGATCTATTGAGTTTGGTTCTATGCTTTGTGCTCTGAGCGATGTCATGCTTTATTTATTTTACATTATATTTAAAATTACTAATTGTACTTTATCAACCATTTGAAAGAAAATTTACTGGAGTTTATTTTTACATGTTTGAGCAAAGTAGTCAACCTGTTGTTTTTGTCAGTTTCAATTTATTATTATTTATTTTACATTGACTGTTAAACTCCTAATTGCACTGACTGAACAAATTAAAGCTGTGCTGTTTTTCACCAAGCTTGTGAAATAAATACATTTGGAATTCAGTAAATGTATGTCTGCATTTAAAACAAAGAAACATTTTAAGTCAATTCATCACTGATTTTCTGTATTGTGTTCAGTCCCGATACAGGTATCAATACCGATACAGATATCTGTATCGGTATTGAAAGTGGCTTGGAGCGAATCAACCAGGCTAAGCTAATCATCAGCGTCATCAGATGTTCGCCACGTCTGAACTTATTGGCAATCTCCCCTTTTTGCAAATTAAATGTTTTTCAGAAAAGCAAAATAAAATTAAAAAAAAGACACCTCATAGGAGCGTCAAAACCTTTGTTTAAAAAATGGGAAAGTTATTTCAAATTTTGTCTTTTCAAATGTGCATTAAACAAGTATCAGGATTCATCAAAATTCTTCGACACAACCACGGGTTACAAACAAACGACATCTGCTTGTGGTGAAGGAAGACGCCTATAAAATATTGAATTATTAACTACAATCAATTATATTAGGTGTCATTTAAAATGTACTTACAGGTACGTTTATTTACAGCTAAACATAATGTAAGTAAGCTAATATTTATTTTTGATTAAAAAACTGAGTAGCGTTAAAGTCATTTTATTTTGTCTCTGAAGTGAAAATATTTTTGTTATGTCTTTGTTATGACAACTTGACATTAACCAAGAAATCATTACTGTTATAAATTTGTTATAAAAGTATTACTGATTGCACTTTAAAAATTAGGTAACTTTATGTTATTAAAGGTAAAGTTTAAACAGTAATGATTTCCTGGTTAATGTCAAGTTGTCATAACAAAGACATTTTGAATAATGTCAACTTTGTATTAAAAGTGTCATAATTTACCAAATGATCCTTTATGACAACAGTCATAAATATTCATGAAGGCTTATTCATGTTCATGACAGGTGTTATGTCATGTTTATGACAGTGTCATGTCAGTCTTATTCAACCCCCTTCAAATAAAGTGTTACCTAAATTATTTCCATAAATCACCTTCATACAGTTTAAAAAAGTGTCCAAAACACTTTTCTGGTCTCCACACTTTGTTCTTCTCTCACCTTGGAGCTCTCGTCTTGGGAACGCTGGTAGCGTTTCCAGCGGCAACCGTAGATGCCGGTGACCAAAGACAGAAGGACCTGCTTCTCGTAGACCTGTAAGGGTTGGTGCTTCACCATGCTCCTTCAGCCTCAACGCGCCTCCAGTCCGTTAACATCCCACACACGACTGGGAATCCTGAAGAGGAAGGCATGAGGAAGTTACTGAAGACCTGGGAAAAACATCCTCGTCCTTCGGCAGCTAATTACACTTTCCTCTGCCTGATGTTATGTCATGAGGTACGTACACTTTGTTTTTTTCGGCCCAACAACATCGATATGTTGCCAGCCCTTAGCCTCGCTTGGTGTGACAACACTTGTAAGAGCAGATCAACATACCGTTTACAGGTGACTCTTGTCTACCATAATGATCTGGTTTCTGTTTAACCACCTTTGAGTCAGACTTAAAGATCGGGTACTGTGTATTTGCCACATTTTGCTTTTAAAACAGAGAAATCAGTGGGTTGGTAGTGAAAAGGAGAAAGCAATCTGCCCAGTATCTGGCACAAAACACCAGATATTCTTTCTACTGGCTTCTTAAATAATGTCGACAAAATGTACATTCATAGTTTTATCTGTGATCTCAGTGTTATTCAGCACTAGAGCTCGTTCTGATTGCCGTGAAGCGTGTCGTGAATTAGTTTTAAGTAAATAATTCAACAAAGCTAAATCACTCTTTTTCAACAAGTAAGGAATATTTCTCTGATGCTCATAAATGCAGATATTATGCTTGAAAAGTGTGGCTGAAAAAAAGACACGATTAAACACAAAACGACAGATGTATAGTCACATATATTAAACACACCTATAAAAGGTTTGCTCCTTTTCTTTCGTGCGCTTTGGAAACTACTGCCTGTTAACTCAATTCAGCTGATCCAGAGCACATATGAACCCGGCTTCGTCTCTTTTCAACAGCCAAATCAGCTACGAGGAGAAGGTTTTTCATGCAGGACATTAATCCACTCTGAAATCAAAATTTTCCTCACCTATATTGTGGAAGAGCTCTTGGAACAAATAGTAATTTCCTTCACAGATAAGAGTCGGTTTCCTGGTCAGCAAGCCTTGACAAAACCAGCTGCTCCTTTGTCCTTATCTCTTAACGGGGCAAATTACAACATGGCGGACGGCCAAGCTAAATCTGCCTCTGTCTGCCTGTGGACAGCTTGATTTCCACTTGTGTGGAACATAAACAAAGAAAATAAATAAAGAAAGAAAAGTACAGTCAAAAAGCCAAGAAAATCACAATGGTGACCAGATGCATTGTGGTCTCTTCACGATCTAAGCCTCGCTTGTCTTCTTTCGGGATCGTAAACCTGCAGTGTGTGGAGCAAACGAAAAGATTTGGGAGATAACAGTATCACCCAAGCTGTCGTCTGGCTATACATTAGAGGCACACAATATGAGAAAATCCAAACAATATTAGAGTTAAATGTTGCAAAAACGTTGCGATCAGGCTTCATCCGACAAGACAACAATGAAAATGTTCATTTCTGACACACAGTGCCATAGCGAACCACTGCTGCGTTCAACATATTCACTTTGCAATATGAATAAGGTTTGGAATGTCCAAACTAGAGTTCAGAAAAAACCGTGTCAAATAAAAAGCAACAGCGTGGACTGAAAACAGAAAATGAGTCCAACAGCTTGAGAGGAAACAGGAACAGGTCATGTCAGCAGTTTGGCAATATTTCAGATATTTAAAACAAAAAAAACAAATCAATAATTATTGATATGATAACATGTTGCGTTTTTCAGACACATTGCCGCCCCCTACCAGAGACACTCCTCAGATACTTTCTATTAGTAGCCTTGGATTTTACTTAGGGGTGTCATAGTGAAGGGTACAATAAATACCACACATCTTCATAAAAAACAACAAAAAAGCTTTTTTTTTGTTTCTTTTTTACAATCACGCACTATCTTGTATTGGTTTATTGCATACAGTGACAATAAAACACTGATGTTCAATTGTGCTTTTGTAGAATAGTTGCCTTTTTACTAAGCCTTCATTGGCTTTAGTTAAAATCCCTCTTAAAAAAATCTAATTTCCCCCCCCCCATTACTTTCTCATCATCAGGGCTTGAACAGAGTCTCGACTCAAACAATACAATAATCCCTAATCTCAGCCACTCAGCTTCCACAAAGCCTTTTTATCGCGTTTGTCCATTGTCGTCTCCGTTGTCTGTTTCCACTCTGTCACAAACACTTAACGCCGATAACGCCTTTAATCTCCCACTGAACCTGGCCTGAAAGCGCTTTCCATCGGCGACAAAACCCTCGCTGCCCACTCAGAGGAAACCGTGGGAGGTTTTCAAGCAGGAAACAAAGGCAACGAGATTAGCAGCTGCCGAGCCGAGCAGGACACGAGACGAGCTCAGGTTGAGGTGAGGCAGAGCTCTCTGCCAGGACAGTGAGCGACTGGGGCAACAGCACGGTTTGAGTCATGCTGCCACGTATGAGAGGTGTTGATATGTCTTCCAATAAAGTTTGCTTTTTAAAAAAAAGAAAAGAAAGAAAGTATTTGCTGTGTTGATTTAAGTTCGTAGACCTGTTGTTGCTAAACAACCACAACACAAGACTGGAAAATCCTCAGCAGTGAGCAGACACACGTTTCCACAAGAGGCAGCTGACATGGGACAGAGTAGGACGTTATAATCAGGTGGACCAGTAGCAAAGTGACTGGAACTCGGTATACACACAAAATATATATATAAACACAATTAAGAATACAGTTAAGTACAGTATGCCCTCCCAAAAATGTGTAAGAATTGGACAAAATGTGCATGTGTAATTGTGCATTGTTTACAAGAAGCATAGACCAGCGATGTACTGGTTCATCCCACAGCTCCATTTAGTGACATTTAAACCATATTAGTCTCATAAACAAGGTTTTGCAGGAGGTAGGTATTTACTGAACATTTTAAAAGTAAACTTTTCTTCTTTTTTTTAATTATTGAACATTTATCTGCTGTGGTTTTCATTTGACTTTATTTACTTATTTCTTTCTTTAAACGTTTCTCAGTTTATTTATGAATCAGAATACGATTAAAGAATATACTTTATTCGTCTTTTCTTGTTTATGCATTTACCTTCATATTTACTTTTCTGTTAATTCCGGATTTTATTTGATGAAGCTTTTACTTGCAGTTCAATCAGTTTAATAAATTGTGTGTGTGTATGTGTGTGTGTGTGTGTGTGTGTGTGGTAGCTTTTTTTTTTTAAATCAATCTGTAGCGCAAATATAACGTTTGACTGAATTATTTATGTCAACAATAACAATTAACTGATTCATAAATTTCATCAATTATTTTTTCACAACGTATATTAAAAGTAATTTTTTGAGAGTGAAACTGTCTGAATGTACGTTTTACATCCCATCATAACTATTACAAATCGACATAAACCCACAATAATCCCGCTACGGGCCGAGAGAGAGATTATATGAAGATAATCCAATAAAGAGCGAACAAACACTCACCTTGTCTTCTCTGCAGACTTCTTCTTCTTCGCCTTCTCAGAGTTGAACACTTATAAACTCCCTATTTATTTCCACGGACCTTCACATCTCTTCGCAGATAAAAGCTTCAGACAGGGAAGGAAAATGACTGAGCAGCCTTCTCCCGCGAACCAGCGGCCCACATCAGCCTTCACCACACCGGACCGTCCAGAACCTGTTGCTGCGCGACGCCGCAGCCTCCAGAAAGCACGTTCCCGAGGAGGTTCCTCTACCTGAGCGCGCCTCACTGCGCTGCAGTGGATAATCCGTGTGACATGATGTGGGCGGAGTTACGAATTACTCTGGAAAAAGAAGAAGCAGAAGCAGCTTACTACGACGGCGTAGTAAGGTCGTTGCAGATAGAAAAGACATTTCAGCAATCCCCTCCACCAAAAAACAAACAAACAAACAAACAAAAAAACAAAAACAAAACTCTGAAATATTTAAATAGGAGGCGCTCATCCAGCAGCCATTGGACCTCCACTGACTGGGAGAGAAGTGAATAACTCACAGACTGGATCATCAGTTTGCCTGTTAATGCAACAGATCTGAGCAACAGAAAAATCTCAGATCTCAATATGCTCCTTATTTTACATCTTCAAAACAACTGTGTGGGTTGTGAAGTTTAAACATTTGCAAATCTTTTTCTACATGTTGCCCTCTAAATTACATGACAACCTTACCGTCACATTTCCTTTATTCCTATGACCTATGGGTTATAAGAATGCAGTGAAACTTTCCATATGTTTAGTCAAGAACACGCCGATCCTCCACATTCCCCTCTCCACCTCGATAGAAGAGATCTCAGTGTCATAAGGTGGAGCACAGGCAAAGAGTTGGAGCAGATGAGTAACATCCTGTAAGCTATCTATTCCCAGCTCAGCAGTAGCAGATTAACTGTTGGTTTGGGATAATTACGGCAGATCCCTTTAATCCCAAACAATTGGCAGTGAAGGTCTTCCAACTAGGAGTTTTCCAGCAGGGGAAAAGGAGCTTTGTGTTTTCAACTTCAACATTTAATATTGATCTCACAGTAGCCAACACAACGTTATTAATTAGGGGAACTTCATCCTGAAGTTCTTTTTTTCCTTTTTATTTTTTTTTAGTTGCGTTTCTTCTTATTTTATCACAGGTATTTGCTGACCTCTAGTGGCCGCTTGAAGTAACTACAGTTAGAGCCAGCATTACTGCTTTATTTAGTGAGTGGTGGGACAACGTTGAAGTAGTTAAAAACACTTGAAGAAAGAGTATTTTCCAAAACCCCTATGGTGTATTACATATTAGAAATAGATATTATTTTACTTTAAGTGATTAATAACGAGAATGGTGGGTTTACGTTTCTCTGTAACTCGAATAATGATTATTCATTTAGCCCTTTTTTTGTAACACCTAAAATAAAATAGGTATACCCTAAAATGTTTAAACAGTGGCTTTAAGGAGTGGATAGTTGGTTTAAATTACAGAATACTACAGTCATCCTTTAATAAATAAATAAATAAATAAATAAATAAATAAATAACAATAGATTTGATATCAGTTTCTCATCATCACATGTATTTTTAG
>NW_015113081.1:868327-870827 GCF_001443285.1 Poecilia latipinna | reverse complement strand
CATTTTGGTGAATAAACACCAAAATGATGTAGTGTTTATTCTTCACAGGTGAAGTAAGAGATGTAATACTCTAATAAGCCAAGCAAGGAGGAGCATGTCAATATTCTATGAAAGTGGTCCAAAAATCGACCCTTGAGGAATCCCACGCCATGTTTGTTTGCACATCATGTAGACAAACAAACATGGTGTTTGTCCATCATCTTTGTTTGTCCACAAACAAACACCATGTGGCTCTGTTTGTGGACAAACATCATCAAACAACATCTTTGTTTGTCCACAAAAAAAGATGTTTACAAACGAACATGATTTGTTTGTCCACAAACAAATATGTTTACAAACAAACATGGTTTGTTTGTCCACAAACAAAGATGTGGACAAGCAAACATGATTTTTTTTGTCCAGTTAGTATAATCTCTTTCATGGAAATTCAAATGTGAAAAAACTCTTGAGAGTTAATGTTTTTGTTTTTTGTAAGGAAGTCATATTAAAAGGTGGTCTGGGTTTCTCAAAAAGTTTTATGAACAGTTTTTGTTCAATAGTTTCTTAAACGTTGTTGTAACTCATATCATCCAAGTATCTTCAAAGAGTTGCTGTGGATGGTGATCTCTCATAGCAGTCAGTCTTCCAACAAATCTGGACACCTGTGGCAATATTTCACACAAGCATATCCTGGATGACATAATCTGTTACTGACAAATATTGCTAATCCGCCTTCTCTGCTATCACCATTTATCCAAAAGCAAAAAAAAAAAAAAAAACTAACAGCAAAAATACACCCAGCATCAAACATCAAAAGGAAAAGTTGTTCTAAAAGCAACGTGTCTATAAACAAAAGTCTACAACATTGATAAAATCAGAAGTAATGTATCAGAGCAACATGCTGCCACCAATAGCAGCGCAATGCTAGAGTCCAGTAATATGGTGGAGAAACGTGCTCTGTCTAAGCGAATCACTGATCTTCTCTCCATGTCTCGCTTCCTGTTTACAGTCATGATGAGAAGAAGCACTCGACTACAGTCACTGGGTTACTACAACCTAGACGGACTGCCAACCATCTCCTACAGAGAGACTTCATGCAAGTAAGCTGGATGAGCAATGCGTCCACCGTTACATATATTTCTATCGCAGTCCTCTGCTGTCTTCAAAGTAACTATTCTTGTTTTTATTCTCTTGACTCATGCAGAATCTTCAGAAAGCGAAGGAAATGTAAAAGTGCCGACCCGAAAACAGAAATCGAAATCGTTCCTCACATAGACATGAACTTGGTCTTAGACACGGACTCGGACTCAGAAACCATCATTTGCTCTGAGTTTGACTTGGAGACCAACGCAGACACCATCCCGTACACGGACTTTGACTTGGAGATAGACAACATCACATCCACAAACGTAGGCACGGACTCAGACGCAGAAACCGTCACATACACAGTGTTAGACACAGACTCAGACACAGAAACCATCCTATGCACAGACTTGGACATAGAGTCAGACACAGAACCCATCCCTCACAAAGACTTGAACATGAACACTGAAGCAGGGATGATAAGAGAAGAAGAAGAACCACACTCCAAAACCAGTTGGATGACCATCGGCAGTAAGCTGTTCCCCAAAAGGAAATACAAGGAGAACATTAGCTTGTTCTTCATCACGTGCCTCGTGGTTTTTGGTAACCTCCTTATTTAACAAACATTTTGAGATTCTGTGTTTTGAAGTAAACGTCATTGACCTGGCTGTCTTCTGCTTTGTCTCTGCTCATTAATCAGTTCTGGCTTACCCGATTTATGCTATGAGCTTCACACCTGAAGAGTCTCCTGCTTCCCCTATTGCAGCAGACATGGTATGTTGTCAACATTACATCTTTTTATTCTCACTATACAAACATAAGTCAAGTCATGCATATCTCTCCTCTCATTCACAGGCCTCCAGTGGATACTGCAAAGAGATGACAATGGATCCAATAGAGCTGATGAAGACTCTGAGGGGCTGTCTCCCACCATAAATTAGCATTAGCATCACAGAGTAGGAGACTGCATTCAGCGAATATCACTGAACTCACACCTCAGTTTTCTCTGGAGTTTATGATTTCTCACTAACTGTGTGTCTGTGTTTTAAGGCCCAACCAAAACCAGATCCACTCCCAGAGTTATGGATAGGTAAGTATGAGGTAAGTATGGAGGTAAGCATGTCTACACGACTTCAATCAAGGTGAAAACTACCAGCCTGTACCCACCTGTTATCTACCTACCTGCATATCTACCCACCTGTTATCTACCTACCTGCATATCTACCCACCTGTTATCTACCTACCTGCATATCTACCTACCCCTCTGTCTGTCTATCGATATATATAGATAGACAGATCTTCCTCCCCCTACCTCTCCATCTTTTCATCACTCCCTCTCTTCAACCATTCCTCTCTTTTTCCCTCCATCTCTCCCTCTCCCCACCCATTCCTCTCTCTTTCCCTCCATCTCTCCCTCTCCCCACCCATTCCTCTCTTT
>NW_015113081.1:863485-864053 GCF_001443285.1 Poecilia latipinna | reverse complement strand
CTTTTTCCCTCCATCTCTCCCTCTCTCCAACCATTCCTCTCTTCCTCCCTCCATCTCCCCCTCTCTCCAACCATTCCGCTTTTCCCCTCCATCTCTCCCTCTCTCCAACCATTCCTCTCTTCCTCCCTCCATCTCCCCCTCTCTCCAACCATTCCTCTTTTTCCCTCCATCTTTCCCTCTCACCAACCATTCCTCTCTTCCTCCCTCCATCTCCCCCTCTCTCCAACCATTCCTCTTTTTCCCTCCATCTCTCTCTCTTCCTCCCTCCATCTTTCCCTCTCTCCAACCATTCCTCTCTTCCTCCCTCCATCTCCCCCTCTCTCCAACCATTCCTCTTTTTCCCTCCATCTTTCCATCTCGCCGACCCTTCCTCTCTTCCTCCCTCCATCTCCCCCTCTCTCCAACCATTCCTCTTTTTCCCTCCATCTTTCCATCTCTTCCTCCCTCCATCTTTCCCTCTCTCCAACCATTCCTCTCTTCCTCCCTCCCCCTCTCCAACCAGTCCTCTTTTTCCCTCCATCTCTCTCTCTTCCTCCCTCCATCTTTCCCTCTCTCCAACCATTCCTCT
>NW_015113081.1:843642-860613 GCF_001443285.1 Poecilia latipinna | reverse complement strand
CCCTCCATCTTTCCCTCTCGCCAACCATTTCTCTCTTTTTCCCTCCATCTTTCCCTCTCGCCAACCATTTCTCTCTTTTTCCCTCCATCTTTCCCTCTCGCCAACCATTTCTCTCTTTTTCCCTCCATCTTTCCCTCTCGCCAACCATTTCTCTTTTTTTCCCTCCATCTCTCCCTCTCCCCACCCATTCCTCTCTTTTTCCCTCCATCTCTCCCTCTCTCCAACCATTCCTCTCTTTTCCCCTCCATCTCTCCCTCTCTCCAACCATTCCTCTCTTTTTCCCTCCATCTCTCCCTCTCTTCCTCCCTTCATCTCCCCCTCTCTCCAACCATTCCTTTTTCCCTCCATCTTTCCCTCTCGCCAACCATTTCTCTCTTTTTCCCTCCATCTTTCCCTCTCTCCAACCATTCCTCTCTTCCTCCCTCCCCCTCTCCAACCAGTCCTCTTTTTCCCTCCATCTCTCTCTCTTCCTCCCTCCATCTTTCCCTCTCTCCAACCATTTCTCTTTTCCCTCCATCTCTCCGTCTCCTCCTCAATCCCTCCCTCCATCTCTCCCTCCCTCCATCTATCTACATCTATCTATCTGTTGATGGTGATGATGGAGGGAGTTCAGCCCTCTAGCGGTGGGTTGTCCTCCTCTGTCGTTGACACTTCGTCCACCTTGCCTGCTGGTGGTCAGAGGTCCCAGTGGGGCCGGTGCGTGGTAGTCTTGTCTCGGTCAGACTGCCCCTGGGCAGCTGTGGCTACTATCGACCTCCACTCCCCAGCCGGTCGAGGCAGATGGCCGCCCGTCCTGAGCCTGGTTCTGCTGGAGGTTTCTTCCTGTTCACTGGGAGTTTTTCCTCCCCACTGTCGCCCAGCGCTTGCTCATGATGGGGGATTGCGTCGAAGAATTCATGCAATCAGCTGGTTTCGTTACATAAATAAACCGAGTTGGCTTGAAATGAGTTGTCTGTGTCTTCCTTTGTTCTGTGCTTTGTACACTGTGAGGGATGTGCAGTTCAATTCAAAGATACTTTATTTGTCCCAAAGGCAAAAATAAATGGTGTTGTGACTTAATATCATCTAAGTATCTTCAGTGGGTTGTTGTGGATGGGGCAGGAAGTCGGTCTTAAAAACTGATGAAGATGAAGAAGCCTCTGAATGAAGACGCTGTATGACGTCTCAGATTATCTACTGATTACTGACAAAAGTATATTAAGCATGAATCAGAGTGAAGTTGTAATCTCTCCTTAATGGAGAAGACCCTGCATCATCATCATCATCATCATCATCATCATCATCATCATCATCATCCCCGCTGCTCTGGTCTAATGCTCCCTGCCTTTGCTCTTTCTGTTGTGTCAACAAAGATTTGATTTCTTTATCAAGCAACAGTGAGCACAACGTCTGCACAGAAAAGAAAGAAGATTGGGTTTATTTTTAGAATTAACTAACTGGCAACAACATTACCATTCTTGTTAAATAGCTTAACTGGTTGGCAAGTTATAATGGCATCATTTAATCATCATTTAACGAACATTGTCTGTGTCCAACAGAATTACTGATAGGGGCAGTATTATGTCAAATTGACTTTTTTGAACTTTACCTAAATCTCTCATGCACATCAAGTATGTCTGGTTTTCGCATCCAAGCCAAAGTGAACAAAAATGGCTCCAGAGCTCGTAGTGACTAAATGTATTGGCAGCTTTGTGCCGGATATACATCCGCTGCTTCGGCTACTTCCTGCAGTACAATCCTCGTCCAAACAATGTGCAACCCTCAGGAGGATGTGACATCGGAGGCGGGATTCCTTTACATTTAACTCAGGCTCCAGTTTCAGACAATAAGGATGCTGGTAAATCCTTTAGTTGGGAGAAAACACAGAGACTTCTACGTGGCTAAGAACAGTTGTACAAAATGCTAACTTGACTACTACGCCCTCCAAATTATAGGGTGTGAAGATAAATAATCTTTTAATAATTTGACAGTTAATAGTTTTAGTTTAGCACAGACTCACAAGGGCGTTAAAGTCAACATCAGCCTTTGATTCATATTTAAAGACGTCCTACGACTTCCTTAGTCCCAGATGACGACACAAATACGCAGCTACAGGAAGAGGAGGGGAAGGAAAATAAGGTTAAAACTAGAGAAAAGTGTCTTACAGAGGTATTATTGTCCCTTGAATGTGAAACTGTAATTTTACAATCACAAACATCAATGTAATTTTGGGGGGATTTTGGGGTGACATGAAATTGTACCAAATTGTGAAGGTCAATGAGAGATGTTCTGTTTAATTCTTTACTAATAATAATATCTAGTAATGTGACAGTGATTCAAAAGCATGAACACTTTTGCAAGGCGTCCTATGAGGCTGCACCAAATATGATTAAATAAAGCTAAAGTTGTGTCAGTGTAGAACATTTTTCACCAACTTTAAAAGCTACTTTTCTAAATGTATCAACTGAAGAACATATTTTGATTTCCACGGCGTAGCTCCGAACTTCAGATCCAGGCTTTAGGACCTGGCGGCGTGGGGTGTTTCGTTCTCCCCCTGCTCCTTCTGGGTGGGACGGCCTAGAAACAGGAGCCTAGGGCAGAGATTTTTGTTCTCTCCCAGCACAGGAACTCCTTTTCTCCAACTTTTCTTCTCTTCCGTGAGATACTCTGACTTCATGCTCAGAAGGCCGGAGCTTGTGGACCTATGTGAACCCAACTAGACAGCAAACTTGCTGAATTATTCCAAAGGCCAAATAAGGTAAACACTGGGAGGGAGGGAGTCTTGGAGAACAAATGTCCAGACATTTTAGTCTGTCTGTCTGCCTGTGCTCTGGTGTTAAAGTTTCTGTTGCACATGCACAGATGGTTTTTGAAACCTGTTGATGAGAGTGCATGTTGACGTCTGTAGGTCAGAATGAATGAGCGGGTGGGTGTAGTCATGTGAGATGGCTGCAGCTTTGGATCTGATGTTTCTTCTTCTTCAGTGGTTTTCTGTCTATAGACACAATAATGCTTACTTCTAATCTGTCTGGAGCCTTGTTATCCATTCAAACTATTTTTAAGCCCAGGAAGATGAACTGATAGTTCTACAGAGACAGTCGTGGTCCAACTTTACCTCTGATATGGAGATCTTGTGCTAGTCTAAGATAATGCATCACTGATTCATTTGCTATTTAAAGCAAGAGAGTTTAATCTTAAATTGTCGTGTGCAGGATTGCTTTTAGATCTCACAAAAGCTGCCAACAACAGTTGGTTAGAAAAATGTTGGCTCGCCAAAAAAAAAACTGATCCAGGTGAAGCCAGACATGGCTTCATCTTTTTATTTTTGTTTCAAGGCTTAAACCAGCGTGTAGAAAGCAAGCAGCCTGTTGTCACGTAGCAGATCTATGCTCTCCTTCAGGCTATTGGACGCTTTCTGAAAGGGGACCAGAGCAAAAGTTTTGCAGCACGTGTGGCAGCACGCGGCCTCTTTTCCCACACAGCACGGAGCCAATCAGATTCAACCACATTCATTCCGCTGGAAGATGACATTTGAGACCTGAAATCTAGTGCAGAGCCCAGTTATGAGCATCTCAGATCACGTAGACCAGGGTTTTGGTTCAGATAGATCCAAAACTGTCTACGTGGCTGCACAACAATTTCACGTCTTTTCTGGGAAGTTTTCTATATGTAGGTCTGACTTCCAAAAGAATTTTGATGAATTTTGACAAAAAAGAAAGGTGAATATTTGTGTTTGTGGTGTATTTTTGTCAATTTTGTCAGTCCAAATTATACAAACACAAATACAAATACATACACATAGTTTTTTTTAAGTAGTTTGAGATGTTATGAAGGAGAGGTTAGGAAGAATGACGTAGATTTTCTGCAATGTTTTAGAATAGTCGTCTGCCGATCGTTTAAGAAATGGCAGTTGAGGAAGTGAACAAAGCCGTTCAAGTATACCAATTATTGAATAAACACTAAAAGGACCTGGGTCTGTTTCGGCTCAACACCTGGTTGGAGGATGGTTGTTTACAGTGCAGGCGATTTCTGGTAAGCTTCATAGCATGGAACCGCTGCATTAAATGTGTCACAGGCAAACATTAGTTATTGGATAACATTTAAAACCTCGTCATAGTCCAAGAGCCCAGACCCTCTGTACCAAACCAGATAGTACAAGGGGATGGTCTTTATAAGTGTATTACAGCAGTTTGGTCAAATGTGGGAGTTTGTTCTTCTGTATGTAGAAGTTTGACACACAATAATAAAAAAACAAACAGCTGACTTCATGTTCTTTCCAGGTTTTGTAACAATGTGGCTAACATTCCTGGTGTCCCTGGCCCTTCTGGCCCCGGCGATCTCAGCTGCCACGGCTACAACAGCAGATAAAGTCCTTAGCAACCATGCCACCATACTGGCTGACAACAGCGCCAATCTGGCTATCAGCCTCTACCAGAATGTGGCGAAGGAAAAAGGAGCAGAGAACATCCTCATCTCCCCCGTGGTAGTGGCCTCCTCCCTGGGTCTGGTGGCTCTCGGGGGAAAGGGTTCCACGGCTTCCCAAGTGAAGACCATCCTGAACGCAGCCAAGGTTCAGGACGAGCAGCTGCACTCTGGTTTGGCGGAGCTCCTCACCGAGGTGAGCGACCCAAAAGAGCGCAATGTCACCTGGAAGATTAGCAACCGCCTCTACGGACCGAGCTCCGTCACCTTTGTGGAGGATTTCGTGAAGAGCAGCAAAAAGCATTACAAATGTGATCATTCCAAGATCAACTTCAGAGATAAAAAGAGTGCCATTAACTCCATCAACAAGTGGGCGGCCAAGTCCACCGACGGCAAGCTGCCCGAGGTCACCAAAGACGTGGAAAACACTGATGGAGCAATGATCATCAATGCTATGTTTTTCAAACGTAAGTGTGTATCTCTGTGTGGAATTGAACTGTTTCATCTGAAGGAACTCTAAATAAGCCTGGCCTTTCCTCACAGCTCACTGGGATGAGCAGTTCCACCCCACAATGGTGGACAACCGAGGGTTCCTGGTGACCGGTAGCTACACAGTGGCATTGCAGATGATGCACCGCACAGGTGGGTGAAAGAATCTCTGTTTTTTTTTTTTTGTTTTTGTTTTTTCTGGCAGGAAAAAAATCGACATAAGGAACTTTTGTGCTGTTCACACAACAAAAACTGTGGAAACAGAATTTCTGATAACTAACTGCTTAGGTTGATTCACAAATTACAGATATCACACAAAACTATTTTACTTAAAGGGATAGTGTTTTGTGTGTTTTTGTACATTTCATTAACTCCTATAAAATGTTTGATGCATTTTCAGCCCAAACTAGCAAAAAAAAAAAAAAAAAAGTATTGGAAACGCTTTGACGCCATCTAGCGGTCAAAGTTATACTCATTTATTCAAAAAATTGCTAATTTGTACAGTAAATGTTGATAGAGGAGTAATGTTGTGATGACTTCCTGGAGGTGGAGTGTCAGAAAGAGCAGGGGTCTTAAAGAGAAAGAGACCCAATTTGAAGTCAAACATCTTTATGTCATATTTGATATATATAACATTTTTATAACAACTTAAGTTAACATAGTTATTGACTGGTCTATAAAAATGACACTATGTGCCTGGAAAACACGAAATAATGCCCCTTTAAGAGGTTCCTCAGTGTAAGAACAGTTGTGGGACCTTTATATGTGCCGCTGTTTTTTGGGGGTTATTTTCAGGTCTATTTGACTTCTATGATGACACAACCAATAAACTGTATCTTCTGAGCTTGCCTTTGGCTCATAAGAAGTCCACAGTGGTGTTCATCATGCCCTACCATGTGGAGCCTCTGGACAGACTAGAGAAGATGCTTAGTAAAAAGCAACTGGACACATGGATGGGAAAAATGAAGCAGACAGCAGTGGCTGTTTCTCTGCCTAAAGTCAGCATGGAAGTTAGTCACAACCTGCAGGTAAAACACGCCACACTTCATGAGACTTGATTTGGAGAAAATTCATCACTCTGAGATTCTCACCCTTACAGTTTCATCACATTGAATCTTTCTGCTCTTTTTGTTTTTTAGAAGCACCTTCAGGATCTGGGCCTCACCGAGGCTGTGGACAAATCCAAAGCTGATCTGTCCAACGTCTCTGGGAAAAAGGACCTCTATCTGTCCAGCGTACTCCATGCTGTGGCCTTGGAATGGGACACTCATGGAAATGAAATTGATACCAGCATCTTTGGCACAGAGAAACTCAAAACCCCAAAGCTGTTTTATGCTGACCACCCATTCGTTTTCTTCATCAAGGACAAGAAAACAAACTCGCTCCTGTTCATCGGCCGGATGGTCAGGCCCAAAGGAGAAAAAATGAGAGACGAGTTATAACTGAATCTGTATGTTCTGGATGTGTTTTGATGTATAATTGTATTCCCCTGTTATAAAAGCCATTCCAAAACACTGAATATGGGAATTGTGTTAGGCATTTTTACAATTGAGTTTTCCAATTGACAATAAATTATTTCATATTTTACATTGTAGACTGAGAACTAAAAAATAAAGATAATGCAATTTGGATTATTGCGGTCATCTATGGGATATTTGTTATACTCTAATGTCTGAATGGGTTATTTTCAAGATACAGCATTTCAGTGTTTGTCTTTGGCAAATTCTAAGATTTGAGATTTTTAAAAAAAAGAAAGCAACAAAGTCATATTTTTTTCCAAAGTGGTAGCTATATTTTTGTTTCTGTTCTTTGCACTGTTGCAGTCTGTTGTTATTTTTTTCATGCTTTCCTGATGCACTTGGGAACAGCTGATTCACCTAAATATTCTTCATTTTTAAAAGAATGCCTTTCATGTTTGAGGGGAAAAAAGTATGTGAGGCATTTCCTTCTTTTAAAATAAAGAATGTGAGAAAACATGTAGCTGTGTTTTTTTTATCATGTAATTGCTTCAACTCATGTGTAATTGTATGTCAGCAATCTCCCAATGTGAGGTTTATCCTAATAACACATGGGAAGCAGTAAATAATAACAATAATATTGGTGTTATGTTTTTCTCCTTGGAATTATTATTAATTTTTGTGCATATTAATGTTTCAGTGCATTCCGAAACACTCCCTAGCCTTTATCGCCACCTATCGACTTTATGGTTAAACTACATACAGGCACAGCTGTTCCAACGTCCTTTTCCCCTATTTTTATTTTAATCTGAGAGAAAGTAGTGTCTAGTAATGTTGCAGTTTTTACATTATTACATAAAAGCTTTATAACAGCATAAACTTTGAAACACCAAACCAAATCAGCAACGGTTGAGTGTGTTTCAAACTAGCCTTACACACGTCTAAATATTGCAAGTGTGGAAATGATACTTTAAAGTAAAACTGTGCTATTAACTGGTTACTTTTGGTGTGGTTTCCATTTTTGTGTTCATGCCTAGATTTTCACCATTACGGTTTTCAACTAGTACGTGTTGGAAAAAAAAAAAAAAAAAAAAAAAAAAACCTAAATGATTAAAAAATAAAATTTTCTCGCAAATATCCTGACTGTACACGCATGTTTTGATGTGTTGTAGTGGTCCAATTTATCTGTTTCTACCTGCCAAACCATCTCGAGCTCCCGAGTAGGAGGGCTCGCGCATTGCTCGCGCGCAGCTCGCGCTGTGATGGGACTACAAACCCGTTAGTGCCCTCCGCTTCCTCCTCTTCCATCATGGCTCCCTCGATAGACAGGCAAGGATACTGGGGGCGGCCGACCTCAACGCTGGACTGGTGCGAGGAGAATTATGTCGTCTCTTCCTACATCGCGGAGTTCTGTGAGTAAGACATTTCTGTCCCTTTTACCGAAAAGCCGCGTGTCCAAGGGTTCGTTTTTAAGAGACTTTTCGGCGGTAAGAGTCATACTGTACACGTACAGTCAGTCGCCCGTAATAACGTAAACACTGAGACTGGGCATGTACGGCTACTCAGCTGGAACAATTATCCAGTGTGTCTGAAATACCGCGTTCATTTCGGCTCTGTTTATATGCTAAATGTTAGCCTGTACGGCACCTGACCTGCCATAAAAACTGTCTGCTAACAAGGGAAACAGAAACATATTGGACATGTTGTGAACCTGCTCTCTGACGAATAGTTTTACTAAAGATCGATTCGTGCAGTGCAGCGACAGCTGGGTAATGTAATCATTAGCAAAATCCTAAAACATTTACCTTACTCTTTGTCACAGCAGCTGTGTTGCATTTCAACCAGAGGTGGATCTAGGCAGCTAGAGTCCTGGGCGAAACTGGCCATGTTGCCCTCCTACTCCCTCCATGCCCTGTTTTTTAAATGTGTATATACATATTTACTTTAACGTATTTAAAGTCTAATTGAATCTTATTTCTACAATTAGTCCTTGTTTGTAAATTGATATAAAAAATATCTCTCTGGCCATTTTATAAAAAAAAAAAAATCTTGGGACTCTTGATCTATAGCCCTGTATTTGCAGTTTCTGGGGATGTTTGTTGTTGAACTAATGCTAATAAATGTTTTAACCTCAGAGGTTTAAACTACTTGGTTTCGGCATTACGGGCTTCATAAAGTACTGGTTTAAAAAAAAAGTGTACGGCATGTATTTCTAAGGTTTCATGTGTTTTGTACATATGTTTAAAATGTTTTTAGTTTTTTTTGTTGTTGGGGATTTTTCCATTTTGGCATTGCCTCTATTTTTAAACATGTAGTGTGGCTTAACAGAAAATGTACTTTGTTTTTGCTATAAATATATCTTTGTAATAAGATATATAGGTAAAAGAGATACATAAAATAAAAAAAATTATTACGACATTTGACTGCAGTCTATTGACGATTCGGTATCCACAGATTGATTTTTAAAAAAGGGCGCAGTTCCATCATTTTGCACTATGGTAACACTAATTGGTATCCTCCATTTCAGTAGGTTGCAGTAGCTAAGCTAAAGTTTGTTTATGAGCAGCAAAGACAAAGTATGGCAGGGTAAGCATGACCTCACCACAAATTAGCATTGGCTACTACAGCTCACAACAGAGCAGATAAATTTCATAAATTAAATTTCTCATGTGTTTGCTTGGTAATTCCTTGGGCTCGATGTCTAAACCTGCCTCTGGTTTTAAGTTAGTTGTTGATTCTTGGAGTGTGTGATTCTCAGTCACATCTTTATAGCTGATAAAACATTCCTTCAGCTCTGTTTGAGTCTTCTTGTTTGGTCTAATGATAAAAACTGGTTCCTCGAGCGCCACTATCTAAGATGTAAACAGCGCTTCTATCAGACCATTTAGACAGCTGCCTTGTCAGCAGAGCGATGCAATGATATGGCAAAAGCTGCACTTTTACTCACACGCCCAAACATCTCGGCAGCATTTAACATCACAGGGATCGTTTATTCAAATAGCTCTTGTTGTCAATGCGTGTAATGCGTACGAGAATAAAGAAAGGGAAAATAATTAGTTAAAAATGTGCAGAGTTAATAGGTTTATCCCATTAACTCCTACATAAACCAAACTGGTTTATGTCTGCCTAAGGCAACAACTTTTTTCAACGGGAAGTCAGGCCAGCTGGGTCAGAGTTCAGACCTCCTTTGTAGCGACAATCAACAGAATATCGCTGACAGGTTTTCTAAACCTTCACACCTCCAACAACACACCTGCTGAATACCAACAGTTGAGACTTTTGTTTGCATAAATAACACACGCACCGGCCCCGCAGAGGTGGTGGTTGTCAGCTGCAGGAGAATGGCTTGGCATTTAAACGACTCTTATTCAGGTTTCAGCGGCCGGAATGCGGCTTTGTTCCTGGAGCGGGGCCGGAACGTTCAGCCTACGTCCGAGGCGTCACTTTGGTGGATTATGTCTGTGACGGCGGAGCGGAGCATGGCCGTCGTGAGGGACGTCGCCGCGCACATGCCACTCATATATTTGCACTTGTCGTTGAAATGTTTAAACGGCGCACCCACAGTGACGCGCTGCAGCGTGCTTAGGGTTTGTTTGCGTTTGTTATCCATTGCCTGAGCGCATGCATGCATGCATGCATTTTAAAACGGCACATGCCTTGACTTTTGTGTTCAAATTCTGGGTCATGTTCTGATTGTTTCCTCTCATCGCACCACTTTTGTCATTTCTTAAATTTTTAGGATTGGTTATAAAGTTGAGCATGAAATGAAACAAACACTGCAGGACTTTTTTGTTTTGCTCCCACTTTTAGCAAATGACAATTTAAAGTAATTTTCCTAGTTTAATTTGAGGAAATGTTAATGCAATAAATAATGTCTTTTAGATGGAGTTATTTCAGTCTAATCAGGCTGGTTTATAAAAGCACAGCATGCACAATGAAAATAAGTGTGAATACTGTGTAAGACAAATTTCAATATATGGAGAATTAATTTGATTCATGCAGCGCTGTTACAAATTACTTATATTTTTGTATCACATTTAAATGTTTCAGATCTTTGAGCTAAATTTTGCATCAAAGATAACCTGAAAAAAACTAAAATGCACTTTTCAAATGATGATTTAAATTTTGAAGATGGATTGCTCCTCTCAGTGAATCATAATTTAATTGTAATTAAACATAAAAAAACAAAAAAAACAAAATTAAGTTCCATTTCAAAAGCTACTCCCTGATTATTTCCACATCTTTACCATTCTCTTAACTGACGATGAAAAACAAACCGGATGATATCTCTCAGTCTGGAATTGGGTCTGCAAAGTTCTTTCAAAGACTTTGGGGTTTCCGTGAGAGGTAGTACCTATAAACGGGGAGAACAGGTGGAGGGGGCGCTAACGCTTCCTTAAGGTACCAAAATCACTGAGGGCTCATCTACGACTCAACCAGGAAGTCACAGAAAACCCAGAACAACATCCAAAGCAGGGCTTCCCAACCTCTTGTTCATATAGAATCTTTTCAGAAAATAATGGCCGCCTTGTTCCTGCACTTCTGCACAGGAATTAGATTTCAGCATTTAGCCGCTTATCCAGGCTTGCTACATCGAGCTGAATTCTACAACTTGCCTTTTTGCCATTATCCTTCTAGACGAGACTTACAGTAATTCCCTACTAAATCATGCTGCAAGCCTGAGCACATTTAGAGTAGTTTTCTAGCTTTTTATTTGTCTCCTAAATTAAATTCCGGGTGTGAAGGTTTAGGGGGCCATCAGTTTTTAACCTTACATTTATTATTGCAGGAGGATAATAACCTGAAGTACAGCAGCACAAACGAACAAGGCTAGCATCACTCTGAGCTGTGGAAAGTCAGCAAAGTCAAAGTCTGGAATAAATCTGAATGCGTTTCTGTGGTGTTGTTGGTGTCTTTTTAAAATGTTTGCATTTCTAAGGCTTTATAGTTGGTATTAATCTTTCAATAACACATAATTATCAAGTGATATTTTCAAACTTCCTTGAAAACGTTAAACATTTTTTTAACTCAAAAACACGACAAACTGCTGGATGAATGACTGCCCTAGCACACTATCACCGGGCTTAGCAAGTTTTCTGGGGGAAACCTTGAACATACATGACTCTGATTATTATCTAACTCACATTGCCTGTGGTTCTGATAATGTTACAGCAGAACAACAAGCAGGTACAACATGGATACCAAATCAAAGGTAATTCTTCAACAAGAAGTGTAAGCACTTCTCTGGATGTAATTCGAAGGACAGAAATCAATAGAGACCTTCCATATTGAGCTCTGTACCAGCCACATATGCTGCAGAATCAAACACACCCATCGTCCCACTGGACTGTGAAGCAAGTTCAACAGATGACGGTTCGTTATCTGACTGCTGTAAGCCTAATAAAAGCAATCCTCCTGAGTTGACCCAGGAAGGTGACTGCTTTGCCAACTCAGCAACTAGTTGTGTTCCCACTGAAAGGCAGGAGAGGCCCATTCAGGAGAGCCAAGAGGCTCAGAGCTGCCGAATTATTGCAGGAATCAGTGGATCCTGCAGGAAATTTGAACAGATAAACTTCGAAGCGGCTGATGCTTGATTGAGTCAGTGCTTATAACGCAGCATTCCTGTTTCACGCGGTGTTACAGAGCCATAAAAACATTATCTGTTTAGTCTTAGAAACAAGGACAAGGTTATGTTGGCTTAATGAGCCTCTGCTGCAGATAAACGGTTTGTTCTGCTTGATACGCCTGATTGTGCACCTGTGCTTTATTCAGGTCGTTGTTGGAGATTTGATAACGTCATCTTCTGGCGTCTGTTTTTATCTGCACCACAAGAACACAAAACCTTACCAAGTAGTCTTGGTTTGGTTTCCAGTGCAAATACCTTGGTACACTTGAAATAAGACAAAACTAACTTATAGGTAACTTTTTTACCAAGATAGAGGAGCTTGTTGTAAGTCGATGATTGCTTAATATTGATGAAAACGTATTTGTTCCATTGGCAGATTATTTCACTTGCATCATGGGAAAAATATCTCGTTATAAGTGAAATAACCTGCTGATTGAACAAGTACTTTGTCATCAATGTTAAGGAATTATTTACTCAAACTCCTAAGAAGTTTAACTTTTTCTCCTGGAAAAGCTACTTGAATGTTAGTTTTGTCTTATTTCAAGTGTACTGAGATATTTGCAGTAGAAACAAAACCAAAAATTCTTGGTAACAGTTTGGTGTTAAGCTGTTTAGTGTTTGATATTTAGCCAGGCCACATGGATTTATAGTGTTGCAAAGGCACATTCAAAATCAACAGTTTGGCCATATTAGAAAATAAAACAGAGCTTGGATAAGGAGAAACTGCCATGTCATCTTTTATCTTAACTTCAACTTAAAAATAAACTTGTGAAGTTAAAAGAAGTGATAGAAAATGCAAATATTTGACCAGCTTCAGTCAAATTGGGAATCAACAAGTCAGACCTCAAAGAAAACAGGAACTCTATATAGACCAGGAAAAGCCTGAACGTGATGGAAACTTAATTAGTAACCTTGGAAACTGGATTGAACTCAAGGTTACCTCAGCGACATCACATCCTGTTTTGTACTGCGGGCCCGTTTTAAACCGACAGGAAGACTTTAAATAAAGCAGGAGTAGAGTACCATTTAGAAGCAGCAGCTCAACAATAGAAGGAGTTGCAGATGTTTCGATCTAAAGTCGGACTTGTTCTCTTCTGTTTGAACAGGGAACACGGTCAGCAACCTGATAATGATTCTTCCTCCCATATACGGAGCCGTCCAGACGTTCCGGGACGGCCTGGAGTTTCGTTATATCTGCTCGTTTCTTGGTCTTTCAGGTGAGGTGAAGGCCTCATAGCCGATACTCCTGCTGGTCGCGCCGCTCGTATGGCAGGATGTTAAAACGTCTTTCCGTTTCTCTCTGTGTGTATTTCGTGGGACGCAGCTGTAGGCGTCGGCTCCTGGTGCTTCCACATGACGCTGCTGTATGAGATGCAGGTGGGATACGCAGCCGTTTCATCCTCTCACACTCCACACATCCACAGACAAGCTTTATTGTTCTCAATAAAATTTATTTATGTTTTCTTTCTGCTGTTTTGCAGCTGCTGGACGAGTTGCCAATGATTTACAGTACATGTGTGTTTGTGTACTGTCTGTAAGTGGTTCAGATTTTTTTTTAACTTATTTTGATGCATTTAAAGTCCTTTACCGATGAACTGGTTTTGAAAGCTGGTCTAAAATGCTCAGTAACATTTTATGTAAATGAATTGTTAGGGTTAGCAATAATTCTGCTACCGCTCCAGAAGGAAATGCATAATTTTTAGTGTTTTCCCTGATTGAATATATAGGAGTTTTTTCTAATTGTTTCCTTTGTTTTGCTACTGCAGTAAAAAATTATTTCATTTAAGCTTTTTTTTTTTTGCCAATTTGTCCACACCTGTATAATGTGACATAGACTGTAAAAAGACCTGTTGAATCCAATTTCAAGTGAATGCCTCACGGCTCCAGGGAACTATAATGTTCCAGCCGTGTGTGTACTTCATGAACCGCTTTTTTTCAACCTCACCTTTTAACGCAGCTTAAGCCGAAGCTAAAAGACGGGGACACATTTCTTTTGTTCAGATACGAGTGCTTCAAGCAAGAGAACAGCATCAGTGTGTTTCCTATCGTGTTGTTGATAATCTTCAGCGTCTCGGTCACGTTGGTGAGTGTCTGCAAGTGCTTTAAAAGTTGCTTACTGTAAACATAGTAGACAAAAACAGTCATAACCTCTCGTTCTTTGTGTATCTTGTTCAGGTGTACCTGCAGTGGAAGGAGCCAGTGTTTCACCAGGTAAGGCGTTTGTCTGCCCTTGTTTGCTAGCAGGGTGCAGTGTGCTGTAGGTCACCTTTAACTTATGTAAACAGTGGGCCCGCCCACACAGCAGGCGCACTCTGGATGGTAGATGCCGATTGGTAGGCAGTGTGTACACGGTTCAGTACATTTTTGGTATTCTTCTATCATAAGAACTGCTTTTTCATTTGTTTGATTTTCTTACGTTTAAGAACTTCAAAGAGTAGCTGCTATAGAACTGAGTGGAGATTTGGTTTGATTATTTTCAATAATATAGGTATAACCAGTCCCTGCATCAACTGCACAAAATACAAGAGTTTTATTTTTTGACGTACCATCCAGAAACCGCTTGCTGCATCCTTGTTGGTTGTGCAGGAGGCTCCACCTCGGCTTTAAAAGATGCACGGTTGCATAATTGTGCATCTGTTTGCAACCATTTTCACGTGCGAGCTTAAAGATCGAGTTGGGCGGCGTAAGCCAGCAGCAGTTAATTTGGATTTAAACATTAATCTGGTTTTGCTGACCTTTGTAACACTTTTTAAATCTAATTTTTAAACTTTTTTTTTTTTTCATATAAATAAAGAAGTAAACAAATTGCTTAGTTTCTCTGCCTTCCAGGCCAGGTGATGCACTTTCCTGAACTGGTGTTACTTACACCAGTTAGTCTGCAGGATATTTATTTACCCGGTAAGCAGAAGTGAAACTGCTGACACTTTTGCTTTTCCTTTCATGTGCAACATTTCTGTAAAACCTCACTTTCAGTAAGCCAAATGAAAACACATTAAAAAGACGTTTTTCTCTCCAGCAAAACTCCTCTTGGCCTAACTCTTTAAACTGTAGCAAGCATTTGCTCGTGGACTGTTTTAGATCTAAGTGCGGATCCTCTTTTCAGGTCATGTATGGTGCCCTGGTAGCTTGCCTGGTGATGCGTTCGGTCTTCATTGTTACATGGTAATTAACACCAGTCATGTGAAGAGAATAGTTCAGACGTATTCAATAAAGCGGCGTCCTGATGAAAGGCTGTGCGGCCCTGTGTTTTCAGGGTGTACCCGTGGCTCAGGGGCCTGTGTTACACCTCTTTAGGGATCTTTATGTTGGGCTTCCTGCTGTGGAACATCGACAACATTTTCTGTGACTCGTTAAGGTGAGAAGATTTAATGTTAAGAGTTTTAGAAATGCCATATTGACAGTAAAAAAGACAAGTGAAGTAGCACATATTTCATCTAAATGATCACTAAAAGAATAGTAATGTTTTTTTTATTTTTCTAATATTTAAAAATATCCAAGAAGTGTAGACATTTCTAAGATTATAAATTAAACTGACTAAAATCCTTTTGGACGTATTTGTTGATCAAAGCAGGAAATAAAATTGCCTGAAAGTAGTTCTTTTTTTTCTTTTCCTAACTCAGAACCAGTAGACAAGTGCTGCCCCCTGGTGTTGGAGTGGTGACACAGTTCCATGCCTGGTGGCACATTTTCACAGGTCTCGGCTCCTACCTGCACATTCTCCTCAGGTAAGATCCCTAGTCTGTGTCAACAAAGTGCTCGGTTATGACGACTTACGCTGCTGCCTGCATCCCTCCAGCTTGCAGATCAGATCCACCTACCTCAAGTATAGACCAAAAGTTAAGGTATGCCAGTGTCGTTACTTTTATGGGACAAGCTTTTAAAAGATTTTGAAATGTTTGTAGCTTGAATCTCTGGAGTCCTGACCTGTTGCTGGATGTTCCCTTCGTTCAGTTTCTGTGTGGCGTCTGGCCCACTTTGCACATTGAACCACAGAAGACGAGCTGAAGTGAGAAGACGAGGAGCAGCTTAAGGACGGTGACTGCCGAACCGGGCACTACTGGCAGAAACCCGCCTGTGTCTCCTGGCTACTGCTGGGAACTTGGCCCACAGGCAAGCAGCTGGTGTACCACAAGGCGCCAACTTAGGGACCATTTGGTTCTGAGCTGTGGAAAATGACTAAGTGAAGTATAGCACTGAATTATTTCAAGAAACTGAAGATTCTTTCCATTGATTATAATTTATTAGAGTAGTATGTTTAAGTTATTTTTAAGTGGGTAGTTTCTTTTTTTTCTTTTCTATTTTTTTTTTCCCAAACAGCCATTTTCAGTGACTGAATGATGCAGCCCACTTCAGTGGCAATTACAGAAGGAATTATAAAAGTTTAATTGTAAAAATAGTGGAGCAGCTGTAATTAATTCAGTCTTTGCTTATGACCAATCGGGTAAATAATAAAATATGAGCCAAAATATATTTATGGCCCCCTTCGAATGAGATATCATTGCATAGGCTTAGTTTCATAAGAAGCTAAATCAGTTTATTGTATAGTTTTTGAAAAGAAAATAATAAAACAAACTTAGAGTGGAAGTGAACATGTTTTAATCTAATAAGGAAAGCTTTTTTTATTATTTGCATTGCTGAAGGTTTAATTTTTACTTGAATTTTCCACAAAATGATGACATGCCATAACTGGAATTCAGACGCTCTTTTTTTTTTTTAACCCTAATTAACTTTATTGCCAAAGTCGCACGTGTTGGCTTGTATTTAGTTGTCATCCAATGTGTGAAATGTATTACTGGTTTACCTGGCAATGTTTTATTGAAAGCTTGTAACACTGGATTGTAGCGTTCAGGCTCACAGTACAGAGCAAGGCTGGGTTTTATATATATATATATATATATAGAGAGAGAGAGATAATTTTTGACCGTTAATGGTGCTGGAGTGAGAGGCATTTTTCCTTCAACTATTGCTGCACACTGGCAGTCAGCAGGCTGAAAAGAG
>NW_015113081.1:835290-840696 GCF_001443285.1 Poecilia latipinna | reverse complement strand
GTTGTCATCCAATGTGTGAAATGTATTACTGGTTTACCTGGCAATGTTTTATTGAAAGCTTGTAACACTGGATTGTAGCGTTCAGGCTCACAGTACAGAGCAAGGCTGGGTTTTATATATATATATATATATATATATATATATATATATATATATATATATATATATATATAGAGAGAGAGATAATTTTTGACCGTTAATGGTGCTGGAGTGAGAGGCATTTTTCCTTCAACTATTGCTGCACACTGGCAGTCAGCAGGCTGAAAAGAGGGTCATAAACTATTCTTACTTGCTGAAAGGATGAATTGTACAATAAAACAATATAGCTACATACAGTTATGTATTAATTTGGGATGTCCTAATCAGGATGTTTGCTCCCAATACCAAACCAATCGTTTAATAACAACGATCAGCAGATTCTGACATGTCAAAATGTGCATAGTTTCATCATTTCTTAGTAGCACTTATTTTGTTTTGATACGTCTTGTTGATTATTTCCATCTGCTGACACAGACAGACAGGAAGCTGCTACAGCCTCTCTCTCTGTTTGTGAACGTTGATACAAACAGAAAACCCAGACCTGATGAACAGGTTCGTGGACACAAACTATATAGCTGCACATTACCTGCATCAAATATGTATGTCATATGCATACCTGGAGGTGCAGCTGGCATGAAATCCTTCAGGAACTCCAAAAACGGTCATTTCTAACACTGCCATAATCAGGAATATGTAACATCTGGAATCAGATTGGGACATCCCTTATAGGAAATTAATGAGGTGGATTATTTTAGCAGGAAAATGGCTAATTTTCCATTAGCAATGAGATCAAGTTATGCATTTTACTCACTTTATATAAATGAACTCCCAAGTTTTCATACAGCCTAACATTGGCCCATGCTTAGTTACCACGGCAACACTTCTGAAGACGGTCGACCAAAATCAAAATCAAACTATTCAAACTGAACAAGATTTCACTTTTATCACAAGCCTGAGCAGCATTTATGAAAAGAGAGACAGGAAATCTCATCACAAGACTCAACACGAAACTCTTCAACATCACTGACTGTGCTGCATTTTATTTCAAACAGTTATTTATTGCATTCTTCTCTGTTATTTATTGACTTTTGTCATCACACAGCTCACCCAGATGAAACTTCACAGAGGACTATGAGTAGTTTGTGATTCAACCACTGGATGGCGCACTTTTACAGCTCATTGCGGGAACATGTGGTCTAAAACCTTCCTACTGTAGAGCCACGGGAATCTTTGCCTCTGTTTTCATGTCTTAGATTTTGTGCTTAATGAAGGGCTTTTAGTGTTTTTTTTTTTTTTTGTTTTGTTACTGTGAAGCGGTGCAGACGCATTAGCATCAAAAACTGCAGAATGCTTGAAACAAGTGGATATCTGGAATATGCACATTTTAGCCACTAGAAGACGCGTTTGTGTAATCTGAGGCAGCACACGGCGCATCGCTTTGTTCATCATGATACACACACACACAGTTGGGGGTTTTTCAGTGTACAAGCCCAGTGTTAAAAACATCCATAAGCACAATATATGAAACATAAGTATTAGCCTCCTCCAGGTGTCTTTGTGGATCTTTGCTCTGTGTTATCTCAAAGTCAATGCTCATCAGTAAGAACTGAGCAGATCTCAAAGAGGGTGCCTTATTGTTATCACTGCAGTGTAACCCAAGTTGCCTTGATATTTGTGATAAACCTCTCATTTCATCCATCGTATTCTGCCACACGCCCTCCCCCCTCCGGTTATTACCTACCGACGCTTCAGAAGGACCAACATTCACGGCTTTAAATGTTAAGTCTGTGCTGGACTCTTTGGCCTCCCATCCAGGTCGCGTGCAGAGCTTCCACACTGTTCCGCATACATCTTGCGTGTATAAAGGTGTCATCCTGTAACAGTTTCTGTGTTTATGGCCAGAACACCAAACTCTGCCAACAGTTTTGTTGTAATTTGATCAGTCTTTGTTGATGTCAAATAAAGGATATTGTGTCAAACTGTCTTGAAATCCTGTGACTCAAGTTTGTTGGGCACCTTGCAGGAGATAATGCAATGTTGGTTACCAAACGTTGGATGCTGGTAGTGATTTTACAGAGGGCAGCAAAAAACAGGAAGTATTTGCACAAACTGTTCAAAGCAAAAACACGTCCACCCAAAACGTTGCAGCTAAAGCAGGACTGAGGTGGCCTAAAGAGATCACAGTGCCTTGCTGTAACTGGGAAGTAGATGGAAAAATGATTCATGGTTTTCAGGGGTTTTCCAAATACAGAAATGATTAGTATGTATTCATCTGTCTTAGCCAATATTATATAGAATTGTATTTTGTTGACGTTTGTATCCAGATTGGAACGGAAGCATAAATGTGAACTTAAATCGCCACAGATTATCGGTTCAATATTGATGGGCCATTCTAACACACATACCTATAAATATGCTTTGATCTAGAGCAAAACACATCCACCTGTTCGTCATGTCCCCTAAATGGCTTGAGGGTAACTTTAATCGGACTCCTTATGATGTTTTCTCTCGATAACTCTCTTGGTGACACTTTTGCATAAAAGCCAGATTGTGCACAAGTAGACTGCTGGCAGAATCACAAAAATCCCAATAAAATGATGTTTGCGTTTGAGACAGAATATAAACAAAGCGTAAGTGGCAGTAGCTGTTTCCATTACAAATGTGTTCAAATCTTTATCTGTAGTCTGATGATGTTGAAAAAACATAACTGCAATTGCTGTGTTTCCAATTAAATTGAAATTACGCGTGAAGAGGCTTGTTCACGTGATAAGTCAAGACAAAATCATGGTAGTGATGGATGTAAACAGTTATATTCGTAATTCACTCAGTACAGCATTCATCAGCTATCAGCCATCAGATTTTCACATTTTCCAGGCGCTGAAGCGACAAACCTCTTATATGTGGGAGCGTTTAGGGGAAATTGTAGTCAATGGAGCGTTTCGATAAAGGCGTTTTATCGAAAGACGTGTATTCTCCCCTCGCCCCCACCGAAATTGGCGTGTTTCTATTAAACAAATTTATTTTAATACTATCAATTTGCGCAATTTTATTGTTAATGGAAGCACAGCTACTGTTGTCCTCTTGTTTTGAAGCAAACTGAGGACTTGTTTCTGAACCCAACAAGTTGTTTGTGTTGGATACCGCTCAACACGTCCTTCTCTCCCACGCAGTCCAAATCTCACTCTGCTGCGTTAGTCATCGAGTCCTTTCATTGATCCACTGCCCACAATTTCTTGAGATTAAATGAGTGCTGCGCCTTTGGCACACTGACCATGTGCCAGAGTTGGTATCACATCTGGTGCCTAGTAAAATGCAGCCTGAACTGAAGTTAAATTGAGTTCAAATTTAGGTTCTTGCCTCATAGTTTGAAGTAAGGCTGTCTAGACAAGACTCACCAGAAATGAGTGGAAAGTTCCAGTTAAATGCACCTTTTCCGATTTAAGCAAGAAAAAGGAGCAGCAAACCCACGTTGGCCTGTACATTACAAGACACACTGATCGGATGTGCTGAGCTGCATTCAGCTAATGGCCATGTTAGGCATTGTTTATCCACTAATTGATTTTAACGTTGGATGAAAGGGAAGAAACCTGCCTGGTTCAGAGCGCATCCCCTCAAACATGATGCATCACATCCAGAGAGTCTGTTTTACACGGGCCCGGCCGTGGAGGAGGACGAACCACACCGAGTTTATTTACTCGCTCCAGTAACACAGTTTGGATCGGAAACCGAATAGACCAGGCGGGTTTCAGAACAACAGAGCACATTGACTGACATTTTCAGTCAATTTTTCTTCAAAAGACAAACAAATCCTGAGATTTGCTCTATTTTAATGTATGGAGGTTTTTGTATTGAACAGAAAACACCAGCTCTGAACTTTCACTCTCGTGAAGTGAGTGAGCTTTTGAAATGATTAATAAACCTCAAGCTTTGATTCATGTGCTTTAATTATTTAATTATGCAAACATAACCTCTTTAACCATCCGGTTTACACAGTCGGACTTTCTAAAACATCAAATGTGAAAACATGATGATGTATGACGAGGTATGATGTAGTTTTATCTACATAAATAGTTTATTTACATTCCAAGTCTGTCTGTTTAAACAAAAACAAAAAAAGAGTAAATCAGTTTGACGTATTGGCTGTTGAACATAGCGTGGCTTGCGTGTTTCCCTAGCTCAATTCTGATTGGCTGATCAGGTCCTCATGATGACTCCTTCCCCTGGCGGCTACGAGTTGAATTCTCAGGTTTCCAAACTGAGGGACTTCCTGTGCAGCCAGCAAACTAAACCGTAGCCAGGGGCATCCAAAGCTGACCTCGCGTTCAGAGTGACGGAGGTGTAAGAACTGGAGCAAAAATGCACAGACTGGTTCTGAGAAAATATAAAATACCAAAATGTATTGACTCACACTGTAAAGACTCACTCTGTTTGTTGGAGGATAGCAATTCTGTTGTAAGACGCCGAAGAATGACAGGTGGCTTAGAAATTTTACATTTTTCTCCCTTTTTTTCCTCCACCAAACTTTCCCCCTTTAGTTTAGTATTTGTGTAGAAATGCGTGCTGTTATTAGCTTTTGTGTGTGTTTCGTTTTATATATGAAAATGACGTGAGAAGTAAACCTTAGTGTATTTACTAAAAGCCAGATTCGTTATCAGCTAATTATTCTCTCTACAAAATCTTTGTTTTTCATTCTAATACTGATAAATCTTCCTGGCTTCTTTAAATCTGCGATGGGGTTCACTTTGAATTTATCCCTCGGACTGAGTTTAGATTTCTGCTCAGGTTTGTTATGAAAGTGCAGCAGAGTATCACTTGTAAACCATCTAGAAATATCATTAGAGTCTAACAGCAAGAAACATTAGAGTAATTTTCACTCATCGTCCGGCCGTTGCGAAACAACAGGGCTTCATTCTCAGAATGTTTTTATTGTACGCGCTCTTGTTTTGGCCTGAAGGGAGCTGGGGAAGATTTTATGACTCAGTGTCAGGATGTGTGTCCTGATGCAAACCCCCCCCCCACCCCCCCCCCCCTTCCCTCGGTGACTACTGTACTTGACTCAGAATCGGTACCAGCACCCGAATAATGAACATGTTCAGGAATAAAGAGCGTAGGAGTCGCGCAGGTCGGCGTCTTACACACACAATTAGATTAATCTGGGTGAGACCTGCTGGATGACTCATGTTGGGAATCCCTACCCTCCAGCTGAATGAAAACACTTCGGTTTACATTCTCGCAGTTGACACACTGTTTCCAAGGTGCTGCCTTGTTAGTCACTGGATCGTTGATCTGGATCCATTTATTTTAGCGTTTGTGGGGTTTACTACCAATGAGAAAATTTGATTGTCTTTTTCTTTGTTTAAGCATCTA
>NW_015113081.1:828181-829658 GCF_001443285.1 Poecilia latipinna | reverse complement strand
CAAAAGAGTGGATGCAAATTGTTACCTCAGATTTATTAGGTAAATTCTATAGCTTACTTTTTTCAGTTATTAAATGTTACAGTTATATACTGTGCGGTTCGTGCATTATGTTTTAGTCAACTGCATCTCTCAATGGGTCTGCGTGCGTCACACCTTTATATACTCAAATAAAAGTTTGAGTCATAGCCTAAAGTCCGACACTCACTCTGCGCTGTTAGAGAATTGATAGATACCGGCGCGATAAGATTGATACTTTTTTGTTTTTTAAAGTAGCGTCTCTTTGTCCTTTGATTACTCAGATTTCCTCACAGAGTTCGTGCCAGTGAACATGTAGGAATTAAAAAGCTAAACATAAGGAGTTTACATTTTCAGTTTGAGAGCAGGATTTCACACCTTTGTAATGTTGGCACTGAAAAATGTTTGCTTTGTTTTAAATGCAATCAATTCCACCTTAAGCAAAGTTTTTTTTGTGTGTACTTTTTTTTTGGATCGTAGTATTCTGTTTTTTTTATGACTGCACAGTTTTTTTATGTTAGAACTTCCCCTCATCTTTTCAGTATATTATTCTTAATTTAGGTTTATATATATATATATATATATATATATATATATATATATATATATATATATATATATATATATATTTTAATACTTATCTTTGTGTGAACCTACATGCCTCGCATTATGCCACTTTCCCCCAGCTACACCTGAATTTCCCCTCTGTTCTTCTGTATAATTTGCTACAGAAAAGAACAAACTTGCATCACTGTGGAAGCAGAGGGAATAAGGACGTGGTTTCCTGTTTAAACCTTGTGGCTTCATGCTGCCTGCACTAAACGACCAGCTCATTATGTGACGTCTATGAGCGGCCTAGCTGTTATTTTAACCAGATAAACCAAATTCAAACAACTGCAAAGTAGTTAGACAGACCAGACTTCTAGGTTCTAGTTTTGCATGAAGAGGTCAGCGTGCAGTGAGTAATGTAAAGTCGTATGTTAATTAAGAGCGAGGCTTCCTCCCATGGCAAGCTCTGACACGTTTAACTTAACTAAACGTGTTAGACAGAGGAAATGACAGAGGATAAGGTCATCAACTTTTACTTCTCTTTCTCGTGATTCTTGGGTTGTTTTAGCTTTTTTTTCTGTGTTTGTAGTTTTAATTATGCTCATATTAGTTCTCTCTGTTGTTTTTAGCTTAGCGTGTTCTGACTTTTTCTTTATTGTTATTTGCTTCATGTTTATTAGTCTCATTCTCTCAGCCTGCCTGTTTGCCCTCTCAGTCTCCTACTGCGACCTGGTCCAATCAGCCATCTGTATCTTTTCCAGGACTCTCATCATTTAAGGTCCCTGAACTCGTAGCCAGGACTTTATAAAAACTCACATCATTTAAAAAAAAAAAAAAAAAAAATATATATATATATATATATATATATATATATATATATATATATATATATTTTTTTTTTTACAAATGAACT
>NW_015113081.1:807011-824955 GCF_001443285.1 Poecilia latipinna | reverse complement strand
ATAATAAAAACAAAAAAATAAAAAAAAAAAAAAAAAAAAAAAAATATATATATATATATATATATATATATATATATATATATATATATATATATATATATATATATATATATATATTATTTTACACATGGAATCGATTTCTGAAACAGTTTTCATCCATATATACCAGCACAAAGGCATCCCTGAGGGTTGATGTAAACATGCCATACCCATAGGGGGCAGTGCACCTGATTGGCACCTATGTCAGCCAATCAGATTGCTTCAAATCTGTGGCCAGACATATAGGGTGAAATACTATTAAATACAGAATTAGAATTAGGGCTGTGAACGCGTTAATATTACATAACGCAAATTAATCAAACTACCTATTTTGAGCTAAGCGCCTCTCTCCTGCGCAGGGTGAGTGAGTTCACAGCGACGCATTATGAACTCGACACATGGGGAGCGATGAACAGCAAAACGTGAACGTTTTCTGCAGCAGCAGCAGCAGCAAACGACAAAAGTTGAACAATTTTCAGCTTTCCTTGTAGCTAGCCCACATGTGCACATCTATGTGTATGATGTCTAACATCCACACGTACGAATAATGCCAGTCAGCCACTTGGCTGGACGAGGATAAGTGACTGTCGTTTCATCGCACATGTTCCATAGGAAATGAATGAAGGGACATTTCTAAATCACGACTTCCTTTAAAACTTCCTGGATATAAAAACGTGGAAAACTGAGAATCTTTCAGTAAAGAATAAAACATTTTTTGAAAACACACATACAGTGGCAGCAATATGGGCAGTTGCCCAGGGCGACATCAGAAAGGGGTGGGCCACCCAAGAACTAGAAAATGATGAAATCTTATCAGTCAGTTGTTCCCTGAACTTGTTTGCTACTACTTGGGTAGTGGAGTAAGTTTTGCTGCTGTTGAGTAACAGCAGCAAAGGGAGCTTTTTGCAGCTGCTGCTGCAAAGGGAAAAAAAAGAAGAAAGAAAAAAGAAAACAGATAATTGTTTGCATTTTAATTGCTTGGAGTGCCGCAGAAAGAGGCGGTTGCCCAGGGCACCATTCCTGAAAAAACCCACAACTGTGTGCGTATTTATATTTCAAGCTTAGAAAGACATAGTGATTAATCATGATTAAACACAGCGCCAGGTTAATCGGATTAAATTCTTTATGCGACTGACAGCACTAATTAGAATATGAAATTATTAAAACACAAGATAATGTTGAGTTGTTGGGAATTATGTCAGATGAGTATGTGGATATTTTGGCACATTATTTGACGCAGACTGTAACGCACAGGACCCCAAATCTCTGTTTTCCCAGGTAAACACAAATAGGGGGTTTTGTCAAATTTCTATCTTGGTCCAAATTTTAATAAATAATAGTTTTAATAGTTTTTGTGTGGATAAGAGGCAAAAATGCATAAAATGTGCATGTGGAACAGGCCTAAGCCGCTCTGCTAAAGTCACGTTCCTCCCTCTAACTGCTTGTTTCCCTTCTATATCCACATTTTGATTTTTTGTTTTGTCTTTTTAAGTAAACACTCGCCCTGCAAAGACCTCTGACCCCGGCTCCTTTTCCAGCTGTAACGTGACACTCCTTGGTACGCTTCAATTAAAAAAAAAAAAAAAAAATCCTCTTTGTTTTCTGATAGATAATGTTCTCAATATTAAAGAAACAGAACGTGAAAAAGGAAAAGGAAGACAGATTACTTTCATGTCTGTCAACATTATGGTGTTTATCGAACTCGGGCTGATCTCTCCTGTAAACGGGCTCCGGTAGCCGAACGTGGCCACGAACGTTTGGGATCGTGTTCATCGGTCCACGGAAGCTTTACTGAGACGGTTACACTGACACCAGTCATGCTTCACATTGCTTTCATGTTAAAGAAGACTCTTTTGTTTGCTTTTTTTTTTTTATCCTGAAATAAAGGAACCGTCCTGTCAGTATTTTGAACGTGAAGCTGGGAAATCGCATCATCATTCTAACCTGCAGACTGATAAATATGGAAGAGGTGAAGATGTGTTTTAAATCTTTGTCTTTTTGTGTTGCCAATGGATACATCGAAAGACAGAGCTCATTAAAATCGACTTAAATGCGGGACATTGCGGCTGAGGAGGGAAGAGCTTTTTGGAGCCAAAGGAGCCAATCAGATGGCTTCAAACAGTAAGCAAAGTATTCCCATTTAATGTTTGTATTTTCTCAATATGAGCATTGACCATATATGTGTGTATGACTGTAAAAAAATATAGATATATTGATATGAAAACCAGAACTATTTCTGCAATTTATATGTTACAACATTTTGGGATATTTAAACGCATATATATCCCAGTTGGTTGTAAATTGGTGAATGTGTTTTCCTTCTGTAAGGGTCTTACTGGGAAGTTTGCAACTGAATCATTCTGACAACAATGCAAAGCTGAATAAACGATAAGATCACGCCAAACAGACTCTGCAGCAGGTACGCAGACGGACGGCAGAACACAAAGATGGATGAAAGAAAACAAGTGCAAAATGAACTTCTTGGATGAATTTTCTATCTAGTTTCCTGGAATCTTGACCAGAGACGAGACTCATGTCATGCCACCGGTACAGCACCTTGAGGTGGGGCGGCCTCTTATCTAAAGGAACAAACTTGATCACAGTTTTAACCCAATGTCAAGAGGCGAATATGATACGGTTGAGAGAGTTTCATGAATTTGATGCATATTTTCATCTGTAAAGCATAGAAGTGAGACTGTCACTTGTTTACTCGAACCACCAGCCTTCCTTTTTAGTGAATCTGAATTTGTTGGTGTACCTTTCCATGTTTATAAAAAGAAAGAAAAAGACACAAGACATCTTCAGCTCTTTGTCACAAACTCCAAATGGGGAGATTATCTCTCGCAGATAGAAATTCTACATTTGTAAGATTTCAAATGTAATCTCTGCAGGATCCTTGTTGTCTTCTTCAGTCAAAGCCAACAGTGGTGTTTTCTGCTGCAGGTGTCACCCCTGCAGGTTAAGGCAGCTCTGCGGTTCCCTTGAACCTCGCTGGAGATAAGGGTGGCTGGAAACAGTCAGGAATGTTGATAAAGTACGTGAAGCTCAGGCTGAGCCCGGTTGGCTCTGACTCCTGTCCTCTGGGAAGGTGGGGTTGGAGAAGAGGGGTCTTCTCTTTCACCTGAAGACACGTTAAGGAGAGGAGAGGAAAAGCCACCTTGCTTGCTGTTCTTGTCGAGACAGGAGCATTCTCACATAATTAGCAGGTGTTTTTTTTTTTTTTTTTTTTTTTTTTTTTTTTGCTCCCCGCTGCGCCGCGCCGGCCCATACGCTCACCGACGCTCCTGCCTGCTCAACATGAACCTGCTCTGCATGACTTTTCTGACTCTCATGAAGCTCAACCAGAGTCCTGCGGGGGCTTCACCCCTCCACATCCCCGCCGCTCCTCCGCAACCTCCAGCTGGACCGTCTGAGGCTGACCAGAAGTTTGCAGAGGTAAATTAAACTTTTTACCTGCTGGATCAACATGTTTATATGCTGCTGGTTCTGCAGTGGGGGGGTTTTGTGTGTGTTTCAATAGTGAGGTTTATGGTGATGGGAGTCATTTTTGGACCTCTTTGAAATATAACTGATCAAATCTGAGCGATTTGCAGCACAGGAGGTGGTGATGTTCCATGCAAGATTCTTAAAGTTGCTTTATTTTTATTTATATTTTTTTAGACAAAGCTTCTCAAAAATTAAAGTGGCGACAGATCTAGCCATATTTCATTTGATCTTTGTTTTCTTTCTTTAATAATGAAAAGTGACTATATTTGGTTACATTTCACCTGCTGACATCTCAAATGTTCTCTGTGGCTCTCCCACTCTTTTTGAGTTTTGTTATTGTAGAACAGACCCATATCATACTCTGGAATGATAATCACAGAACTAATTTATCTCGGTGGAATCTCTTTGTGAAGCTTCACCTCAAGCAAAATGTGGTCCAGTGATGTTGGCAGACGGGATTCTTCCTGTTTACGGCTGCCAATTCCCCAATCTGCCTTCGATCTCATCTGCAGGAGGCAACAGCAGCATCAGCAGCAGTGGGAGATGAGATTTGTCTTCAAAGTCAGCACTGTCTTGTGGTGACAGCAGATAAAATATATAGACAGCCCCACACCGAGTTGCTTGAGGGATGCAGTGATCCCCTGTTTTTTATTTATTTATTTATTTATTTATTTATTTATTTATTTATTTTATTTCCAATACCGATACACATATCAGACATTTAGTATCTGGCCGATATCGATCCGATACGGAGAAACAATGCTGAATGTCTATTCAACATTGTTTCTCCGCATCGTTTCTTTTTGTAAATCACGTAAAAACAACACAACTTTCATTTGTTCATTTCTGAGTCTTTCAAAAAGCACAATCCCTCAGAATTGTAGAAGTGCAACATTATTCTTGCCATAGCTAATGCTTACATTTATTCTGTAATGTTCTTACAACAAATTTAACCCATTAGACTTCGTGTCACTAGTAGCCATGTGTCAGGATGCTTAGGAGCTACGGTATAATTTCGTATTATTCTCGTATTTCTGTACATTTTCAGGTTCTGGTGTTTAGATTGTCTTGTCATTGTGTTTGCTGTGTTTCCCTGACTCCAATGCCTTCCTTGCACTTTTCCTGTGTCAGTCATTTCCCGCCTCAGCTCCAGACAGAACGTGACTGGGCAGAGCTCAGGGAAAATGACCACCTTCTGCTAATTAAGGCTTATGTCCTCCTTGCTCCACCAATCAGAGCGCCTCAGCGTTTTTGTTTATTCTGTTTTATGTTTGACTCAAACATTAGGTGAAGAGACAAAATAACTTTTCTTTTAGTTAAATGGAAGAACAAACATTTGTACAATCAACGATTCTGAAGCAACAGGATGTTGCCATGCATTTTAATGCTTTAATCCTGAATAATCTACCAGTATCCTGTAACTTTTTCGGATATCGGTTAACCTGTCATTCACGAGAGGACCCAAATTTGGGTCCTCGTGACAGGGGTGTCAAACTCCAGTCCTCAAGGGCCTCTGTCCTGCAACTTTTAGATGTGCCTCTGCTGCACCACACCTGAAAAGAATAATTAGGTCATTAGCAAGGCTCAGGAGAACCGATCTACACAGGGAGGAGGTAATTAAGCCATTTCATTCCACTGTTTTTTACCTGTGGCACATCTAACCACTGCAGAACAGCGGCCCTTGAGGACTGGAGTTTGACACCCCTGTGTGAATGACAACCTGAGACCAACAGGTTAAAGTAAGTCATCTGACTCATTTTTGCCCTCCATGGTAAAAATGAATAGTAAATCTACTCTGACAAGCTGGCAGGAAATGCATCTCCTTGACAACCAGCCGAGCAACTAGCTAAGCAGGAAGCTACAGCTGGAGGCGCACTGCACGAGTTTCATAGTCTTCTTGACAGGTTTTGAAAATATTCAGTTTTCTGATTGGAAGACTGGGGATCGTAACCTTAAAAACTGGATTTGCTGATGGATTACGTACTACATGTGATCCATCATGCTGCAGTTGGACATTTTAGAGCAGTGTTTCTCAACCCTGGCCCTCACCACCCCCCCTGTCTTGCATGTTTTCGGTATTTCCCTTCAGCCACACACCTGAATTGTATCTCTGGGTGAGTAACAGGCTTCTGCAGTACTTGATGGTCATGCAATCATTTGAATCAGCTGTTCTGGAATAGAGGCACATCTAAAACATGCAGAGCAGGGGGGTGCTGAGGACCAGGGTGGAGAAACACTGTTTTAGACCAACTGCAGTCAAATGAGCATCAAACCCTCAGGAAAAGTGTTTTACTTTTACCCACAACAGTAATTGAAGATACTGTCACAATTTAGCTGATAATATTTTCTGCGTCCTCCATAAACAGAAAGATGGGAAAGTCAAAGGTTTTTCAAGTGAGCGTGATTTGCGTAGAGCTGTGTTCTGTGTTGTGCTCGTGGTGAGAGGTTGCAACATGTATTTGATGTGGCGGGAATGTTTGTGGGATTTGGAATGACTTCCAACGTTATGTTTTAATTTAAACACATTATTATTTCTGTCTTAACACATGGCAATCTCATGTTAGGACTGGATCCTGGCAATTAACGTTAAGAATGTATAATGCGTGGTTTTGTGGCATGTGGAAATTGTTTTGTTCAGAAATGTTTTACCCGAGTGTGCCGTTGTTATTTTTGCAGCTGTTGCTGTGATCCCAGCCTCTCTTTTCATTGGCTGTCAGGAACAAATATTCGCCATTGGTTTTGATGATCAGTTCTCTGTGTCCAACTGGGATCAAATCCACTTCCAGAAATTCAAACATGTTTGTGTGACTGAAGTCCAATCGGATTGGTCCAATCTTTACCCCATCTTACGCCACCAGATTTTGTGGAGACTCACGCAGACCTTTGGGCGTAAAATCAGCAGGAAACTGTTTATGACGTCCCCAGAATGTTTACTAGTTTGCTCAGCTTGCGTTTAAGTTTCACTTTAGCTTCAACAGTCTCTCCACAGCTGAACACAAACTTCAGTTCTTGCACAAAAACTTTCTCACCCACAAGTTTCTGAGAGTTCTTAACTTTTACTAAGTTACTAAACTTAAAATGAGTCAACAAAGACATAAACAGAAAAAAAGGTCATGTTTTAGGAAATTAACTATTTACTTTAAGAGATATGGTTTAACAAATATGGTTTAAAATTGAATCATTTTTAACGTTCCTTAATCATTAAGTTATTTTGACAAAATACCTGCAGGCTGAAAAAAAAAGCTGCATGTATTTACAAATCAGTAGAAATGCTGTAGGAAGGAGTTTTAGCAGCCGATAACCCTGACACCTACAATTACATGTTTGTAGCAAAGTTTCTGCAGCATGCTGTCATTTAATGTACAAAAAAAAAAAAACACATCTGGAATGTTTACTGTCCACATGAGTTTAAACACGAGTCATTACACACTGCTGAGTCACATAAACACTGCCTTCAAAACACAGAATTTCCAAGGATGTGGTTTCATTGCGGCCTCACATCGACCAGACCTCATCTTGATCAAGATAAGAAAAATGTGTTGGAAAAAACATGTTTAGTTCATAGAGTACCTTGCGATACTTTCCCACTCTAGAATAACAATACAGTATTTAATTGGGATTTTATGTCAAAGACATAACATTTCCTGTTTCCTAAAACATCCAGGCCTGATTGAGAATGTCCCAGAACCTAGTTGGTGTTATGAAATGAACTGGCCTACAATCCAAAAAGAAAATTCAAAATCTATAATATGAAGTCCAGGGTAATCTATGCACAAAATGGAAGAGTGGTATGGAGAAAAATATTACTGAAAGAAAGTTGATCCGCTCAGTTAAAAACACGAAACTGATTTTTTTTTCTCTCTTTTTTTTCCAAGCACTACTGTTGTGATCCGTAGTTTTCTGCGTTTATTTTTGGGTTTTTTCTGTGTTTATTGTGATCCTGTTTCCCTGTGAGTCTCTGTGATGTTCTGTCCTCCCTGTCTTGATACATCCCAGCTGTGTCTCGTTACCCTCCTAGTGTATTTAGTCCCACCGGTTCCACTTTACCATCACAAAAATAGACTAGAGGACAATAAATGAGAACAAAAGTCTGAATACGTTAACAGAGCACTGCATCGCCCTCTTAGTTTTGCCTTAAAATAAAACTTTATACATTTATAGTTTGCTCAGACAGAAGCAGGGTAATGTGGCGTTTTTCTTTTGCTCAGGTACGACAGAGTTTGTCTTCGTGTCACTGGTGTAATCCGCGTTGTTTTCCACAGGAATATCTGCACCACTTCTATGGTTACCAGCCCGAGCCAGACAGACGAAAACGGGCGGCGGCCTCCAGAGATGACTCGCATCAGACAAGGGGATTCTGCGATAAGGTGAAGAAAATGCAGCGTTTCTTTGGCTTGACTCCAGACGGAAAACTCAGTCAGGAGACTCTGACTGTGATGAAGAAGCCACGCTGTGGGCTGTCGGACGTGGAGCCTCACGGGGCCACAGTGAGGTGGACAAAACGGACCATCAGTTACAGGTGAGATGAGAGCTCACAAGCTAGCATGTGATTATAAAAGCTTAGTCCACAGGAACATATTTTTACAGTGTATTTTGTGGGATTTATACTAGTTGACGCAAAATACAACCAATTTTGAATTTAAGTCAAAGTTTGAAGTGTAACCCCCGTTTTCCTAATAAAATATGGAAATTACCAGTCACTTGTGCACATTTCTTAAAAAGTTTCGACACGCCTGATTAGGCAGGAGATTAATCTTACTGTAAGGAAGACAACTTCTTACACACGTCCCACAAAGACGATCATAGGCTCTGCATTAAGTGAAGCATCCATCAAGTTTAATCTAAAACTTTTGGCTCCTAACCGAAACAAAGTGGTTTTCTTTCTCAACTGAATTCAAAGTGGGAGAAAAACGACAAGTGAAGATGTAATGCTGCACAAAGACATACGCCATAAAAAATAAATCAGACAGGATTGAGCAGAACTCCATCTTTTTACTTACTTTTCAAAAACAATATTTTCTTAGACTTTGGTTGGAGGACACGGATTCCCATTTCTTTAACCACCAACAAGAGAGAGAGAGAGAGAGAGAGAGAGAGAGAGATCTTGTTTCAGACCACCCAGCTGTTAAAGCATTGCAGGCCGTATCGCTGCTAATTAAAGACGTGGAGAAAAGAAAATACTCACTTTCTGTATGCACATAAAAACGTCGACTAAATTAAATCTCTAGAAATAAGACATTTACATATTTATTTGCTGCCGGTCCTGGCCAGGCCTCTCTTGAAGAAGAGATTTTTAATATCAGTGAGACATGCATGGTTGAATAAAGGTTACATACATACATCACATGACTCGTCTGATGGGGGTATTTCCATTTCAGCGTTTTGAAATACGCAGATTTTGACACAGTCGAAGAACTCCCTCATCATAGCTCAAAAAAGTTTTTTTTTTTGTTTGTTTGTTTCTTTTTTTTTTTTTTTAATTGGCACGATTCCATTAAGAAAACTTATTTCCGTAATTCTAATTATTTGGGTCTATTCTGTCGACCCAGATGCCACTCAGGCTGTGTATCATATCAGACACACTGCCTACACATGCACCCGTTTACAACACCAAAGCTGTCAGCAAATTGTAAACCGCCACTTAACTCTGACACCGACAGCAGAACCAGCGGCTGCAGAACATAAATCCCTTGTCGTGCCGCCTCGAGCGTCAGGCAAGCCATATGTGGTAATGCCTCTTGCGTCATATGTGCAGATGGTACGCTTGCATAGGGCACAACATTACGTAGCAATGTCGCTGAGTCATTACTACAGAATTTTAGAACGGAAGTGAGGTAAAAGTTATGTGACAAATTTCCTGCATTAATCGCACAAACTTAACAGATTTACTGAAAACATTTGTAGCAGCCTCTTGTTCTCGAAGACTGTCCTATGTATCCTGGAGCTGCCTGCCAACACGTTTTGTACTTTTTAAAGAAAATAACGCACTAATCATCATAAGCGGCGTTTCTACAAATTTTCAGAGGGATAAAAACAAAAAGACATTAAAGAATCAAACTTGTCATAGGAAGAGTGAGTCTTTATAAGATGATAAATAATGACATGCAATCCCCAGAAAGAATAACAACATCAAAACAAAGATGCTAATGTTTAGTTTTAAAAGAAAATTCTCCTCCAACAACAATAAAGGAACAGTTAGGGAAGTTTTCATTTTGGTGTGTGCACAACTCGTACACCATGGACAGGCAAGGCAGAGGCTACAGGCCTACAAATGGAGTAGCTCCCTGTGGCATCAGTTTGAAAAGCTTGTCACATGTTTAAAAGTAACATCTCAGATGTATGAAACTGTTGCTACAAGAATACATGTAAGAGAAGAGAAGCTTTAGAAGTTGAGAAAGTCCGCTCAGACGCGTTAATCAAGCCTGTGACAGCAGACCTGAAGGATATTTAACTCTTCTTTATGTTGATTAAATACTTTAGCTATTTCACATGACTTTATATAAATTAAAGGAAAAATGTGTCTCTGCAGGATTGCTGGTGAAAATCTGCCTTTCCCAGCCAGTAGGACTCTCAAAGCCATCAGGACAGCGCTGAAGCTGTGGTCCAGCGTTTCCCTCATTAGATTCCGCAGGAGGGAAGCAAAAGAGGCTGACGTTAGCATTGCTTTTGTCAGCGGAGGTGAGCTTTGTGTCGAGCCCGGATGATTAAAAAACGCCTATCATCTAGATTGATGACACGGCTGTGTTTTCAGCAGACCACGGCGATGGATCTCCTTTCTCTGGCAAAGGGGGAGCTCTGGCTCACGCCTTCCTCCCTGGTTTGGGAATCGGAGGAGACGTGCACTTTGACTCTGCGGAGGAATGGACCTTAAATTCTACTGGTACGGGATTTTAAAAAGGAGTTAAACGCTAGAATCCTGCTGTTCGCTCATCCAACTCCTGTCATTCCTCTGGGTTTCTGTGAGGTTTTTGTTCTGATTCTGAATGTGTGTGACCCGTCATCCCGCTTCAGGTATCAGCCTGCCTGTTGTTGCAGCTCACGAATTCGGCCATGCTCTTGGTCTCTCCCACTCACCTGACCCCGGATCCATCATGTACCCGGCTTACAACTTTGCACCCAGTTTGGAGCTCTCCTTTGACGACGTGAAGAGCATCCAGCACCTTTACGGTGAGCGTGAATCCTAAGCCTTATGTTGTGTGGGCTGTGAGAAGTCACTTCTCAGCGAGTCAGTCATATGATCTACATCCCACCTCTTGCGTTCGGCCGTAGAAAATTCTCCAAAGCCATCAGATTGAATTTCTGTTTGTTTCTCGTCCACAGCATTCTTCAGGTGAACACATAGATTTTCATTCATATTTGGTTCTTCTTTTAAAAGAGGCAGTACTATGTATTTTCCACAAACTGTCATTATAATGCACAATCAAGTAACTGTAAAAGAAATCTGACTTCATAATTTGACGCCTTGAAATTGTCTCTGTCTCTTTAAAAAAGTCTCCTGCTCTTTCTGAAACTCTTCATTCGGGTTTCATCAGAACATTGCTCCTTTGGTGAATCCAGATTAGGAGGTGGACCTGGAGGTTCACTAGCAATGAATATTGTCCATAATTTGATCAACTTTCCCAAAAATCCTAGTTTCTTGTAGCTCAGCCTTTGCTTTCCAACACAATTCCGCTCAATTCCAATCTCCCTTCAGTACCTCATCTGAGATTTCTCCCATTGTGCTGGATTCCTCCAGCAGAATTTCAACTGGGCCAGACGGCGAAAAGAAGAAGTTGTGAACGATGATGAAAAAGTGTGAAAATGACTTCACACTGTTGAAGAGTCGTTTGCTACCTCGCTACAAGCCGTCACTTAGCCTGAAGGCAACATATGGTCAAAAGCTTTTCAAAGTTTATTTCACGCTCATCATATTTTTCTTCCGACCTCGACCCGCTGACACCGCTCCTCACCACAGACATACCCAGCAATGACAATTACAATCAAACAAGAAATCGATTCAGCCGAAATGACGACCATTTCGTGCTCTCTGTCATTTGCAATTGTGTGACGGAACTTGCATCACCGCCTCCAGGCTTGCCGCTTGCTGCTGTCTGCACTTCAAAAACAGCAAAAAAATAAATAAATTCTGTCCAGTCATGATGCAGACACAGGTTTTTCACTCTCTTATACTGCACACACATCTGTTTACAGCCAGAAAAGGGGCAATATCGTGTAAAATCAACTTTTTGTGAGGCGTACATCATATTATAATGTTATTCCCTCATAAAAAACAAAAAAAAAAAAAAATCCCTGGAATGTGGCCTTGATTCTTCCATGCATGTTTGAGGAATACTTTAATCTCCCATGGCAAGTCTTGAACGAGGCATTTACAGTCCTACTGAACGAACGAGGCTGTTATTCAGTGATGTGACTCAGTGATATCTTTTGCACAGCTCCGTAAACAGTGGTTCCACCGGGTTGGGATAAGACAGTTCTTCTACCTTTATGCTGTTTTCTTTTGTTGCCTCAGGTGAAAACCCCAACTTCCATCTACAGTCACTAAAAAGGCCTCCACCGAAAACCCCTGACAAATGCGATCCAGATCTGTCCTTTGATGCTGTGACCGAATTACAACAGGAGGTGGTGTTTTTCAAAGACAGGTGTGTTTCCTCAAGAGTGTGCTTTTTTTTCTGTTGAAGATCATTGGTTTACTTCAGAGCTTTCTGACTTTACAGATTCATGTGGCGAAAACATCCCAGTTTTGTTGAAACGCGCATCACCCTCATCAGCAACCTGTGGTCAAACTCTGTACCGTCTCACCTGGATGCCGTGTATGAGAACGTGGAGAAAAACTTTATTTTATTTTTCAAAGGTAATAGATGATGGAATGAGGACTCTAGACAGAAGCTCTACAGGAGTTTTAAAATGAGTCTCACCTGAACTACAAGCACACATGAAGTGTTTATGTGATGGTTTTGAAGAAGGAGAAAAAAAAAAGTATTTTTCTTGCAGGTGATCAGTACTGGAAAGTGCAGCAGTTGATTCTACAGGAAGGTTTTCCCAGAAACATCTCAGACCTGGGCTTCCCCTCCAGAATAAAGTCGGTGGATGCTGCTCTGCACTTCAGAGACGATCGCTACACCGTGTTCTTCACCGGCCATGAGTGTTGGAGGTTGGTCACATTCTTGCATTCCCCATCTTTTTCTGTGATTTGGCTATTTGTGTCATGCTGGGACAAATGAAGAAGAGTTCTTCCATTAAATTAAATCAACATAGAATCCAGTCGCATATCTTATCTAAAAGCAACAATATACTGCAGGAAGGAATGGGAGATGGACATCTGAAAATAATCCAGGTTCCAATCTGTCTATATTCCAACCCTCACCTATGATTATAGAAAACAAGATCCTGGATATAAGTGGCCAAAAGAAACTCCCACTGGAAGGTGGCTGGACTGAATTCAGCTCTAGTCAAACTCTAATAAAATTTTTCATAGACAGTCTGGTTCATTGGGGAGGTGTGAATACTTAATCAAACTCTGATGTGGACCAAAAAAGCGAACTCTGGTCCAACTAAAACCCTAGGTCTCAGTTTGGTTTAAGTACAAATGTACATGTGAACACCAAGCGGACTGAGGACTGCTCCAAAAACAGGAAGTAGACTATAATACGAGGAATTCTGGTTAAGTAAAGCCAAAACACAAGATACTAGTGCTAGAGGAAGAGATGGCTTGTTATCTTTTGCCAAAGATCAAAGAGAAATCCTATAACCTCTAAAATCTGACACCATTCCATTTTTGTTTTACATTTTGTGAAGTTGCGCTCATGTCTTCTTTGGAGGTTTTTCATGTTGTTTCCTTCAGTGGTTCTTGGTGCAGCGCCACCACAAGTGAGACAGGGAACAGATTTTTTTCAACTGCTTTGGATTGTTTGACACAGAGCAGTGTGAAAGTGAACCACACCAGCTGAAAATGTAGCAAATATTGCAACTTTGGTCCCTATCAGGTGAGAAAACACCCATAGAGACGGATCAAAAGGAATCAGTTGAGATGTTTTGAGCATTTGATCAGGATTCTCCCTGGTCGACTGCTTTTGGAAGTGTCCCACTGGGAGGAGATGCAGAACTAAGGATTATCCCATCTGACCTGGGAACACCTTTAGATCTTCAAGAATGATCTGGAGGATGTTGCTGCCTGCTGGGGACAGAAATATCTGGGTTTCCGTTCAGGACTTTCCCCCCAGAAACAAACGGATAAAGTTGATGGGTTTTATTGCCTTGTCTCATCTGTCCCAGAATGCCTCTTCTGTCAAAATTGCTCTGTAAATGCTGATTGAGTGAAACTAAATGCATGTCGCAAAGAAAACATCACCAAATCTTGCAGATGTCTGGGTATCCATCAGCATTCTGACGAACTCTGATATTGGGTACAGAGTAGACCTGATGTTCTGCTTCCTTTTCTGTTCTGATGAAACAAGAGAGCAACAGTTTTTTCCCATGTGAATGCAGAAGAATAGGTTGACTCACACAGTGTATCATTTTGTTACTCAATGAAGCCAAGAGGAAAATAACATCTGTTTACTCAAATGTGTGTCATATTTAGGTACAATGAATTGCGGGCCGTGATGGAGGGATCACCAATGCTCATCGAGCAACACTGGCTGGAAATCCCATTCCCTATAGACGCTGCTGTCTACTACGAGGGTAGTTAAATAATCTCTTCTTTTTGTTTTTTGTGGCTTTACAGAAACAAAATGCACAGGGAATGAGATTTCAGTTGTTTTTGAAATTAGCATTTTTTGGGGGGGCGGGGGGGTAAAATCCGTGATTATTTTCCACTTTAATTTAAGGTTGGATTTTGACTTTTCAGTCATCACTTTGAAAATTTTGTTGCAGTTTTTTTTTTAACTCAGAATCTGTCTTCAAGATATAAACCTACAGATCTGTGTTATCATCTGTCAATAGCTGTTTTTCAAGCATGGTATAAACCATGAAGAATGTCCAAAAACATCTCTCCTAGTGGCACAGTCAGCTTCAGGTCAATAACATTAAACCTACATTTGTTACAGTCATTTTCAATGAGAACTATTACATACAGAGTCTTGCAAAAACATTCATACCCACTGATTTATTTCAAAGATTATGTATTATTTATAGTGGATAATTTACCTGGCGGGAATAAAATGGTAGAAGAATTTAAAATATTTTTACAAATAACATCTGAAACCTACAGCAAGTCTTGTTTCTACCAGCTTTACAGCTATAGACAACGTCAAACTCCTCTTTCCACAACAGCTCAATCTCAGTGAGTTTGGGTGGACATAAATGTTCACATGTTGCCACACATTTAAAGTTGGATTTAAGTTTCTTTCAATAAATGCTCTGTTGCTGTTACTCTTCCATAAAGTCCAAATTTATGGAGTGTTTGAATGATTCTTGTCCTGTGACCTGTCTCTTTTGTCAGCTCTGGATCTCTGCAGCTCCCCCAGAGTGATCATGGGTTTCTTTTGCTCTGATTAGTGCTTTCTTTACATGACATGTCAGATTAGGTAGACAGCCGTATTTGGGCTGCAGTTGTGTCATACGTCTTCATGTTCAGACGATGAATTAAACAGAACCCTAGTAGCTGCTTCAGATATTATTTTATAACCAAGCTTTGCTTTAGAGCAAAGTTTGTGAATACCTTTTGAAGCACTCTGTCTGAACCTCATCATCGACTCTTGATTTCCTGCAGGATTTGTGAACTTCTTCAAGGGAAACAAGCAATATAAATACGACTTTGGCCAGAACCGCGTTGTCTCCGTCAGCAGCGCTAATGACCTAATGGACTGCGAGATGGGAAAGAGCAACAAGCACGCACTCTGATGATGAAACGGCCTGATGATGACATTCTTTCATATAGTCACATATATACAGTGTATAACCACAGGGAACCGGCTCTCTCCGGCAGTAACTACAGTATTTGTGACACTGGGAACTAATACTACAGGGAAGTGGTTGAAAGCCATACCGCAGTGTGTAATAGTGTTGAAAGAAAGGAAATGTATACCATCTGTCAAAGCCATGTACAATTTAAAAGATGTTTATTTAATTTTTCTACTTTAAGTGTGTTTTTTTTTAAGATTTGCAACAAATATTGAATGAAATGAATGACAGTAATGCATGTATTAGATATGTTTTTCTAAACAAAAAGAGATCTACATGTATCTGGGTGTCCTTGAGCATGTCGCTTCACCCACCTTGTTGGTGGTGGTCATGAAGGCAGCCTCGCTGCTGTCGGACTGCCACAGGGCAGCTGTGGCTACAGTCCAGTAGCTTACCATCACCAGCATGTAAATATGATCTTTAAGATCTCAATTTGATGAAAGGGGCATTATAAATAAAATAATTTATTCTTCTTCTTTCTGAAACTGACTTTGTGGTCTGTAACCTGGAGTACAGAAATGCCTCATGTCTGGTACATATTTTTATGAATAAAACAATAACATATGGTTTCATATTCTAGTAAATGTTTATTGACATTTTTTTGTGAGTATCTGCCATCGCTGTTGATGAATTTTTCGCAGACGGCACATTGCTCATCAGTCATTGTCGTTCCTCTCACATTCCAGGGTTGTGCAACTGTTGACAGAATGTAGCTTTAGATTCACAATGCAGAACGTACCAGGCTCAGATTAATACAGGCTTATGGGGATTAAACAGTAAACCAACCTGCTGACTCAAAAACCCCCTGCTCCAATAAAGCCCTTTTCCTTTGAGTCATATGTCTAAGGATCAGAATTATGGTGGAATCAAACATGTTTTTTTTTTTTTAGATTTGTAAACATTAGACTCCCATCCTGGTGCCAAAGTCTTTCTTTGGCAACTTTCATTTATTTAATTTTTTACAGTAAAGCAGGATGGCAGAATGAGCTACGTTCATATATTTCATATAGTCAAAAAAAAATAAAAAATCTGTCAAATACATGTATCCCGCCCAAGTCTTGTCTTCAGGCTGTACCCAGATTTACATGGCTGAAATGCCAGCAACTGAGAGAGGGAACTCTGTTTCCATTGGTGACAATCATCATGAGGGGTCTTTGGGGCTGTGCCTTGTCTGAGGATCAGTCCCTCCAAAGGGTGGAATGCCTTCTCTGGGTTGGTGTAGAGGTCCTGCCCTAAGTGGAGATGTTTATGTATCTCTGGATCTTGTTCAGTACTGAGGGAAAAGTGCAGCGTGAGATCGATGGGCAGTTCAGTGCTGTACTGATCTGTTGTGGTGAAGAGAGAGGTGGGTCAAAAGGCAAAGGTCTCAATTTACCAGTCGATCTCCGTTCTTACATGCATCTACAATCATAAACTTTGGGTAGTGACCGAAAGAACGTAATCATGCATACAGGCTCCTGAAATGAGTTTCCTCTGCAGGGTTATCCGAGAGTGCCTCAAAGTTCTCTGCATCAAAAGGAGCTGGTTGAGGTGGCTTGCGATGCCTCCTTGGTGAAGAAGCATCCTAACTAGTGTCCCAGAAGGAGGAGAGTCTCTGCATCGGGAACTTGAGGGTCTCTTCTTTACTTTTTGTGGATGATATTCTGTTGGCGTCTTAAGGACACAACCCTCCAGTTGGACTGGAGCAGTTCCCACTTTGAAGCAGTTGGGATGAGAGACAGCACCTCTGAAGACTTGGTTCTCAACTAGTAAAAGCTTGACTGCTCCCTGCAGATTGGAGGTTCAGCCTCTGCTTAAAGCAGCGCAGTCTCAGTGTCTTGGTATCTTTGTGAAGGACGGTACGACTGCAACGTCTTGCAAATGTGTCTTGAGTTTAAAGAATGTTCATGAAAAAAGTACAATGCATGCTGTGTACAAGGACAACCCTGTAAACTTCAAACTCCATTACCCACTGACACCCCGACCCCGTCTTACAAGTCACTACAGGGTTGTTATATATACTTTATCTTTTTCTATCTGATATAAACAATTTAAGCAGAATCAATGTGTTTTCTTCACCATGCTTTATTATGCATATAAAACAGGTGAGCAACACTAACACAACAGGAGTAATGCATTTTCATGACACAGGAAAAGTCTTCCCATCGTACATGTTCCACCGAACTGCCAAGTAGCCACTCCCCTCTGCTGCATCTTTCTGCAGCTTTTCTGCTTGTTAGTGATGAGAACCAGGTGGACTCAATCTCCCAGCAATCAGAGAGAGCGCAGGTACTTTTGGTGTGACTGACCTGTCACTCCTGTTTGAAAAAATGCCACAGCATGAGAAGCAAACAGTGCTGGTAGCACATGGACTCTGATTGATTGTTGTATTTTAATGTTATTGAAGTCAACGTCGTAAGTTAAAAAAAATACACTTGGTGTTAATTGGTTGAAATAGAAAGTAGTGATGGGTAAATGAGGCGTCATGAGGCGTTTCGACTCATAGCAACACTGTATTGATACTGTGTCGATACTGTGT
>NW_015113081.1:790315-803345 GCF_001443285.1 Poecilia latipinna | reverse complement strand
AGGAAACAAAAGTGGAAGTAAAACAAGACAGTATTTGATTATGTTGTGCTGTTGCACATGGTTGGCATTCAAAAGTTGTTGGTTAAAGACCTTATTGTTATCCATTCCTTGGATCCTCAAAACAAAGGCTGTTTCTTAGATGATGGGAACTCCTGACTATCCCCAGCTTGAACTTTTAATGCCGACTTTGCATTTGAAATAATAATAATAAGGAACTTATCCAACGCAATTATTATCAAACCAGTAATCAGTTTAGAGTTACTCATCTAAGTGACTGTGCGTTACTAATTTTGTCATTTTTCTTTGTAAAAATATGTTCTGTTTTTTTGCGCTGTGTTGAATGACAAGTCAGCATGAGGAAACGTCATGTGTATCATACCTGTTTTCTATCTGGAAATACCGTCACTATTCTGAGTGCATGTCTTTCATTTTTTTAAATATGAAAAACATGTAGTTTGTTGAGGAAAAACTACATGTTTTTCATGAAAAAAAACATGTTTTTAAGTTTAGCTTAAAATCATAGGGTTTTTTAAGATGAACTGTCAGGAGAAACATTGATGATGTCAATGTTATAAATGTCCTGATAAAGGGAGTATTCACAAGATTGGTTGTGATTTTTAGATTGAGGAGGAGTGTTGTTGTTGGCAGCTGCTGGATGTAACTAATAAAATCTTCCACTAACTACGAGAATCTTTGGCTCTCATATTTGCTTTATGTGGATAATGTGGTATGACCGGCTTCTTTAGCTTCTGACTTTCTGCATCCAAAGTTATGAATGAATGTGTACTGCCACCTCTTGGTAGGGGGCCAGTTTCTGCCACAAACTAGTTCAAGACTCCTGGTATCTTACTACTGCAGGAAGCCCAGAGTATGGATTATATATCCTCATTCTGGCTTGTGAATGCTTTTGGATCTCACAGAAAAAGCTGAAGCGATTTCAATCCTGAGCTTGCTCCCTCCCACACCCAAGAAAAGTTAAGCAGAAAAAGCACAATAAATAAATAATAAGGAACTTGTTGAACATTGTCTTCTTCTCTCTTAAACAAGTATCTATAAAATAATTCAATGCATGCAATGTTGTCTGAGCAATAAGAACTTGTGAAGGTCAATAAACCCAACTTTATGATATCTAATACACTAATAACAAAATTTCTTTCTAATTTTTGTTATTAGAAAAAATTCATGTATCCTTTTTCAGGAAGAGCTAAAGTCTTTGACACTTTTTGAGTGATGTACTGTATCCTTCATTTCTGATATCAACAGATCTATTTGTATCACGCTTCAACCACTGAAAAACAATTACAATCTTGCTTATGAGTTTGCAATGCTTGTTTCTTTACAGGAAAAATACTCTTATACTACATGTGGCAACAACATAGAAGACGTGTCATAATTACAGTCCCAAGGTGCATGTGGCAACAATACGGAGCACATGTCATAATTAAAGTGTCTTGTTTTGGGGAAATTTTGTATTGTGTGAACAATCAGTTGTAAACTTCCTCTGCTACCCATAAAAGGAGTCAAGAGTCACTCTCTCAAGTATGTAGTTGCTCAACACACCCAGTCCAGGCCCTTTATAACGGCTCCCTCCAGGTGGGAGACACAAGTTGAGTTCAACAAGGAAACATGAAGACATTCACGCTGAGTTTTCTCCTGAGCCTTTCGGCTGCAGTGTTCTGCATGCCGGTGTCGCAGCCTACACAGCAGGAGGAGCAGTTTGCAGAGGTATGTGCACTTGACCTGTATTGAACGTACTGGGTAGTAAGAAACTAAAATGCTCTTTTATTTTAACAAGTTATGTGTTGACTAGCACATGGAGAGCAGCAGATGAAGCCTCTCTGTTCTTTCTCTCCACCAGGACTACCTGAAGAGATTTTTCAACCTGACAGAAGAAAGAGGTCCATCGTTCAGAAGTGGCATCAGCTCAGTGTCTAAGAAACTGATGGAGATGCAAAAATTCTTTGGCCTTCAGATCACAGGGAACCTGGATGCCGACACCTTGGCCATGATGAAGAAGCCATGCTGTGGCGTCCCAGACGTAGACGTTGCTCGGTTCTCCACTTTTGGAAACAATCTGAAATGGGACAAGAATGACCTCACATACAGGTGGGAGATCTCAGAAGATCACCTTTTCAGTGATGTGTTCTATCACAGATGTTGCATGTGCTTTAATGTGGAACATTTTTTATGTCTTCAGGATAGAGAACTACACACCAGACATGCCTGCAGCAGAGGTAGATGAATCCATTGAGAAAGCTCTTCAGGTTTGGTCCAGAGTTCCTCCCCTCAGATTCACAAGGATCTACAGTGGCATAGCAGACATCATGATCTCCTTTGGTCGTGGTGGTGAGTATCAAACTCTTTTCGTGCTTATTTTATTTGACGTTCTAGAAAGAGTTTTTTCTTTGATTGTTTCAATCTTAATGGAAGATGCTTTTTCTAACAGCACATGGTGATTCTTACCCATTTGATGGACCTGACGGTACTCTTGCCCATGCTTTCGCTCCTTCTCCTGGCATCGGAGGAGATGCCCACTTTGACGAAGATGAGACCTTCACTTTCCGCTCTAACACAGGTAAGTTTGTTCTTTATACCTTATACTCTTTCAGCTCTTCCTATGACCTGATTAGTCCAACAAGAGGTGTAACTCATCCTCCGTTTCCTAGGCTACGTCCTCTTCCTGGTTGCAGCCCATGAGTTCGGCCACTCTCTGGGTTTGTCCCACTCCAACGACCCTGGTGCTCTCATGGCCCCTGTGTACTCGTACCAAGACCCAGACACGTTTGTTCTGCCACAAGATGATGTCAGAGGCATCCAGTCACTTTATGGTCAGTATCATAAAATCCATGTTTGAACAAACTAGCATTAGACTAAACTTCTTTCAGAACCTATCCATTATTGATTCCTGAGATTTAATGTAATATACCATCTATTCTCCAGGCAAAAATGAGGATCCAACTCCTCCTGGACCAACTGCTCCCCCCACTCCTGATGTCTGTGATTCCTCCCTGGTCTTGGATGCTGTTGCCACGCTACGAGGAGAGATGTTGTTCTTCAAGAACAGGTATGGTAGAAGCTTAAGTTTCCTTTAATTTGAAGCTGGAGTCAATGATTTACTTTGCAAAAAATCTGCTCCAAGATGTGCCTAATGTTTGTCCATGTGTTTCTTTCCAGATTCTTCTGGCGTATTTACCCCCAGAGTCACACCCCTCAGCAAACTCTCATCAGAAACTTCTGGCCCAACGCCCCTGACAGTATTGATGCTGCTTACGAGAGTCAGCAGTCAGACAGAGTCTTTCTCTTTAAAGGTATTTTATTTCTGTCTTTGTTGACTGATGGTATTTTTATACGCAACCCAAAAGCCTTTACCCAAATAACTACTTCAAACTTTTTCTTGTCAGGTCGTCAAGTTTGGGCTTTCAGTGGCTATGATCTGGTACGGGATTATCCCAAATCGATTTCCAGCTTTGGTTTGCCCAAGAACATCAAGAAAGTTGATGCGGCCCTCAATGACCCAGAGACTGGCAAGACTCTGTTCTTCGTTGGCAGCAATTACTACAGGTGTGTTCAAGCAAGACCAGAAATCATTTGTAAAATGTTGAATTTCTAGTAAAGTCCAAGAAAGTTGGGAGTCTGTTCTCCTTTTCCAAGCAACGATCTTTCATGCTATTTGATCAGAAATAATGACCATATTTTATCTTGTCCTTTTCAGCTATGATGAGACTACAAAGACGATGGACTCAGGATTCCCAAAGCGAGTTGATGAAACCTTCTCTGGAATGACCAGGAAGGTGACAGCAGCTTTACAGTACAGAGGTGAGTCGCTTCCAAAAGCACACGATTAATGACATGACGAAATGACTGCAGTGATTCTGTTCAGTCCTGTTCATTTTTCCACACTAACACATATCATCTCTGCTCTGCAGGTTTCACCTACCTCTACAGTGGACCCTACATGTACGAGTTCAGCTTGAGGACGGGGCGGATGCTGCGTCTGCTGAGAAACAGCTACTTCCTGCCCTGCACCAACTACTAGATCAGCTTTTGAAGAAAACCAATGAAGGTTCAATTAATTACAGGATTAAATCCATAATTCATGATAGAACCTATTTATTATACTATTGTGTTGTCCTATAGTTTCAGATAAATAATGAACCCTTCTATAAAGTGAATGTTTTTTTTATTCTATTAATGTTCATGTATAATGTTAATGTATTATGTTAATGTATTATAGTTTTATGCCAAAATATTTTTTTTAAGTTATTCTAAGTTATTTTTTATTGTAATTTATTTATATTATTTGGACAGTCCAATTTTGTGTGTTATTTACTTTTTACAAATTAATTTATTACATTCATTGTACAAATGTGACTGCCTCAACAAAGTAATATTACAAATAGAATTACACAATAAAAAAATGCTGTTTTGTGTATTTTGGTAAACTCAGTTATCATTTGAAACCAACCAATTTCTTCATGAAAAATACATGACCATGCATCAACTATAACTGACATGTTATACCCAAATTGAAGTTGTACGTTGTTACATGTTGTCATTCAGCAGGTCGTTTAAATGAAATAAATGTGTTATGATCAAATATGTGATTCTGATTGTTTAATGAGTTTCTATAAGATGAAACAGTTTCATTTGATCAGTTCAACAGAAATATTCAAACTTGGATAAAAGTTCTTTTAAATTTAGTCTGAAATATTGATCCTTGATGTGGCTGTAAACATAATATATAAAATATTTGACTTTTCCACCATAACAAACATAAATAACACTTTGCACAGATGACGTTTTTAAAACAGAAACGAGAGCCTGATCAACTGATTTTGCATTTTATTCGTTTGCCGAGGCGTTAACTTGACTCATGAAACTTGGAATCAAATTACAAGTTTGAGTCACAAGTTTAATAACTTTAGACTTGACTTGATGAAATCACAAGACTTGACTTGCATTTTTACACCAATGACTTTTGACTTTCTCAGGATTTGAGTTGTTTACTTTGAAAATACTTTATATCCAATACCAAACATTACAACTGAACTGTACCTGTAGCGTAAGCCAACTTGCTGAATACCTCTGGCCTATTATCAGCATTTCCTCCCTCCTCCTGTCGCTGCAACTTGAACTTTGAACTCCCTGTTCAAACTGCTTTCATTTTGCTTCCTATGAAAACACAAGAACAAGCCAGTGGTGGTGAAGCCTTTTCACCCAGCAGAGGAAGGCGAGCGTAAACTGAAGGAATAAAAATAAACAAAGAAAAATCTGTACAACCAAACAAAGCATAAGCTTTGTGTTGTTGGAGCGCAGTGAGGAAACTTGGGCCCCATGACAAAAAATTTAATTGGGCCCACCAGTTGTTACAGTTTCTAGAGTATTTGACCCATAAAAAGCGGCACAATCTTAAATGCATGCAACTGCCTTGCTTTCTTGTCATGACAGTTTGTTATGACACAGATAATCTGTGAAAAAATTAATCTCCTCCACCTCCTCCGGGACCTACCACTGATGACTAAAGATTGTGATTGACATCTCTAAAACTCACCTCCTGCCTCTGACTGATTGTTTCTAGAGAGCAGTAGTCTGTTAGCTTAGCTACAGACTACTGTTTGCCTCCATTTCTAGTAAAATGGAAATTGCCTCCATTTCTAGTAAAATGGAGGCAAACAGTAGTCTGTAGCTAAGCTAACTGTGCTAAATGGTTGATAATCTCACCCAGTCTTGTTCTAACTGCTGGCTGAACGTCACAGTCAAGCGCGCCAAGCAGGAACGAACCATTTCATGCAGATCCAGAGGGGTGTTCAGGGCAAATATAGATGTGTGCTTTTTGGAAGGTGTAACATTTAATTTATGCTGATAAAAACAATTTTAAAATCACGATATAATTAATTTTGTAATTGACAGGGCCCCAATTTTTTTTCTATTTCTATGAAGAAAAAAAAAATAAATAAATAAATAACTGTTTTATGGAGGGCCCCCTGTCGGTCAGGGGCCCTTGGAATTGTCCTAACTTTTCCTACTTCACGGCGTCCCTGTCTATGCAATATTATCAAGACACTTTTAGTAACATTTTAAACACAGATTTAACCAAATGTCTTAAGGCTGATCCTTTTGCAGTTGCGTAGACATTGATGCGAGAGCTGTCAACTGTTGTTTTAACATTGGTACAGAATGCCAGAGCTGCCACAAATGTGTGGCAATAAATTGGATGATAAGGTCAACTCAAAATGCTCTGAAACAGAGTCTTTTATTCTTTTTTTTTATTTTTTATTTTAATTGGGTTGGTTAGGATGGGATGTTGTTTGTTGCGTTCTAAATTTCACATGCAAAATTTATGCTACAGTTTACTTATTAAATAAATGAATTTGTATTCACAGGGACCAATACAGATCTGGATTTGTTAATCAGGAGGTTCTGAGGAAATCCCACTGACCGGTCTAATATTTGGGCCACAAGGGCTTGTTATATTTTTTTTTATTATTTGAATCGGTGTGCAGTCATAGCACGGGTTCAGTGGTGGTTTCTAATATGGCCGAAATGGGCAAACTCCCAGGGCGGCATCTTGTGTGGGTGGCATAAAAATTGAAGGCTGAAGATGAGTCCTAATACGACCCTGGTCTAATCTTTATGACAAAGTGTTTATTTTACATTTCTTAAATTGGTCAACGTTAGTCTTTTTAATTTTCAGACAGTTTGTAGTAACCTCCCATAAACCGCAGAACTAACACAAGTGATGAAGATTAATTAATTTTCTTACTCCATTACAAAGTGATCAAACGGCAATATAAGTATGGACTATCAACCATGATAATAAATCAGATAACTTTAACTAAAATCATAGACAACAGAAAAAAAAAAAAGAAAAAAAAAACCTTTAGAAATGTTGTATAAATGTGCAGTGGGGTGAATTAAAAGACTAAATTTTCCAGATTTTTTTTTGTAGACCTACTGCTTTTGTTAGTGACAAACTTCAGTAACAGAGGATGTGATGGAGCCACAAGAATTTCATCCTTCTTTTAAAAAAAAATCAGCTCAATATGCAGCTTGGCTTCAGATACCTGCTCAACTCCAATAGCCTTGCTGGTTAATTCAATAATATGCTCCATTTTTTAAAGATCCTGATTAATACTAGTTAATATAACAACTTAAGTGTGGCTATTGTTATCTTAAAAACTAAGGTGTTTATTGAAAGCTAATTGAGTCATGGGACCTGAAGAATCATTTTAATACGTATGTATGGAATTTCAAGTTTTTAATTAGACATTATTTATAACCTGAAATGATAAATTGCCAATTAAATCTAATGGTTAGCACTGCAATCTGCAAACTTCACAATAATAAAATTAAAGGGTCAAATTTCCAGTATTTCTTTCATTAAAATTTAATGATTTTCTTGTTTATGTTATTATTATTATTAGGCGACTTGAGAGTTGCATGTCTTGAGTTTGGGACTTACATGTCTTTGCTTATAACCTGAGCGGTAATAGAGACGCATTTGTGATGTGAAAAGCAATAGTGACCTCTGGCGGTCAGTGATATTATCTGCCCTGATACTGAACCTGTAAGACAGGGGTGGCCAAGTCCAGTCCTCGAGAGCTACCATCCTGCAACTTTCAGATNATTTTATTGGACGTTCTAGAAAAAGTTCTCTTTGTTCAAATTTAAAGTTATTTTCTTCTAAAAGCACATGGTGACAACAGCCCTTTTCACGGTACTGGCGGATATATCGCTCACGCCTTTCCTCCTTCTCCTGGCATCGGAGGAGATGTACACTTTGACGAAGATGAGACCTTCACTTTCCGCTCTAACACAGGTAAGTTTGTTCTTTATACCTTATACTCTTTCAGCTCTTCCTATGACCTGATTAGTCCAACAAGAGGTGTAACTCATCCTCCGTTTCCTAGGCTACGTCCTCTTCCTGGTTGCAGCCCATGAGTTCGGCCACTCTCTGGGTTTGTCCCACTCCAACGACCCTGGTGCTCTCATGGCCCCTGTGTACTCGTACCAAGACCCAGACACGTTTGTTCTGCCACAAGATGATGTCAGAGGCATCCAGTCACTTTATGGTTTGTGCCCCCCAAAAAATTAATTTTGTTTGTTTTTTTAAACAAACTAGCAACAGAGTAAAAAAACTTTTCTGAACTTTTCTGTTATTAATTCCTGGGATTCAATTTTAATACCCAGGTAAAAACGAGGATCCAGTGCCTCCTGGACCAACTGCTCCCCCCACTCCTGATGTCTGTGATTCCTCCCTGGTCTTGGATGCTGTTGCCACGCTACGAGGAGAGATGTTCTTCTTCAAGAACCGGTAGCGTAGAAACCTAAGTCTCCAATAATGCCAGCTGGAGTGAACAATTTATATTTTAAAATAACTGCTCCAAGATGTAGCTTTAGCTTCTCTCTGTCTCTTCTCAGGTTCTTCTGGCGTAGCTACCCGCAGAGTTACACCCTTCAGCAAACTCTCATAACAAACTTCTGGCCCGACGGCCCTGACAGTGTTGATGCTGCTTATGAGAGTTACCAGTCAGACAGAGTCTTTTACTTTAAAGGTATTTGATATCTTTGTTAATCGATTGCATTTTTGTATGTTACCCATACACCAGACACCAAAATAATTTTTTTTTGACAGGTCGTCAAGTTTGGGCTTTCAGTGGCTATGATCTGGTACGGGATTATCCCAAATCGATTTCCAGCTTTGGTTTGCCCAAGAACATCAAGAAAGTTGATGCGGCCCTCAATGACCCAGAGACTGGCAAGACTCTGTTCTTCGTTGGCAGCAATTACTACAGGTGTGTTCAAGCAAGACCAGAAATCATTTGTAAAATGTTGAATTTCTAGTAAAGTCCAAGAAAGTTGGGAGTCTGTTCTCCTTTTCCAAGCAACGAGCTTTCATGCTATTTGATAAGAAATAATGACCATATTTTATCTTGTCCTTTTCAGCTATGATGAGACTACAAAGACGATGGACTCAGGATTCCCAAAGCGAGTTGATGAAACCTTCTCTGGAATGACCAGGAAGGTGACAGCAGCTTTACAGTACAGAGGTGAGTCGCTTCCAAAAGCACACGATTAATGACATGACGAAATGACTGCAGTGATTCTGTTCAGTCCTGTTCATTTTTCCACACTAACACATATCATCTCTGCTCTGCAGGTTTCACCTACCTCTACAGTGGACCCTACATGTACGAGTTCAGCTCAAGTACGGGGCGGATGCTGCGTCTGCTGAGAAACAACTACTTCCTGCCCTGCACCAACTACTAGATCAGCTTTGAAGAAAACCAATGAAGGTTCAATTAATTACAGGATTCCATCCATAATTTATAACAGTAAAACCTTTACATGCCATTGTTTTGTGCCAATGGCACAAAACAATGGCATGAAGGTTTGAAATGAAATGAAATGAAATTTTATTCGAACATGATACAAATATAAAAATAAAATAGTGCACAGTAACAAGAAGTGCATAAAAAAGAAGAGAAAATACAGATTTTTTGTTTCAGTTAACATATCATGCTCAAAATGGGGTAGGAAGAAGTGAGAACTTATAAACTCCTACCCCCTAAACACTTGAAACTTTAGAGTCCTACTGTCATTAAAAAAATCAAAATCAAAGTGGCAGTCAGAAGTAACAGTTACTAATAACAGTTAGGTTCTATACAGGTTCTGTATAGAACCTTCTTCTATACAGTCTTTCTTTTTATATTGACCTGATATATTTATATGCCAAAATGTTTTTTTTAAATTGCACTATCTTTATATTTATTTCAGTTTACTTTGATTATTTAGACTGTTCAATTGTTTAACAATTTTCTGTTGTTTGCTTCTAATAAATAAATCAAATGTCACTTTCGCTGCATGAATGTGGATTCCTTTTCGAGTGTATGAATAATTCTGTATTTCTGTATGAGTATACTATCTAAAGGGAATGATGTCATCGGGGGGAAAAAAAAACTTTTTGTGTGTTGTCACACATGTCAGTGTTATAATTTGAAATGATTTTCTTGAAATAAAAACATCTTAAATGATAAAAGTTGACCCTCTGACTTGTGCCCACAACTGAGTTTGGTAAATGTTCTGTTCTTGCACAGCACTTAAAAGCCCAGATGGCCCCAAAGTGACTGGCACTTTTCACATTTCAGTCATTCACTCATTCACACTCACTTGCTGATAGTGGCAGTTTATGAATATGTATAGCAGACTGACTGAGGTGAGGCTCCCATGCACCGGCGCCACTCGGCCCTCTGACCACCACCTCGTTTTGGATTCTTGATTTTCAAATGGGATAGATACTCGCATCATGTACTCTCGTGATGAAATCACGTACTCTGGTGATGAAATCGCCTGATGATGACATGGCAGAGTGTGTATATTCACCAGAAAAGGGATCTTTCTAGCAATAACCACAATGTTAGCAACATTTCTTTGGAGAACTAATAAATACCACAAGCGATTAAAAGTAACATCTCGGTGTGCAATAGTGTTGAAAGAAAGAGAATTGATACCATCTATTGAAGCTATTTGCAAATTAAAAATGTTTTTTTGTTTGTTTTGGTTAATTTTTTGTACTTTATGTATTTTACTTTTTAAGATTTGCAAAAACTGATGAGTAAAATGAGTAAGAACAATATTTGTATTAGACATGTAACGAAAATAAATTATATCTACATTTAGATTCTTTCCAAAATGGTGATGTGAAGAGTGCCTGTAATGTAGAAAACCTTAATTATGTTTATGATTAATGCAATCATATGTGTTTTTAGTACTGTAGCACATTTTTAATGTATCTGCAATCACTGCTGTTGAGCAAATCTTCGTAGACGGCACATTGCTTATCAGTCATTATCGTTCCTCGCAGCGTCCTGTGGTGTGCAAGTGTTGACAGAACGTAGATTTCCATTCACAATGTAGAACATGCTGGGCTAAGATTAATAAAAGTCTGCGGGGGTGGACAGTAAATCTACATGCTGACTCACAAAACTCCCTAACTGTCAGAGTTTAGATTTCCTGTGAATCAACAGATGTCACCTTAGCGTTCATCACCATTCAAAGTTGCAGTACAATTAATCATGTCTGCAGATTTATGATCTGAACATAATAGTATCAACATGATAACAAAATATTCATTTGGAAGGCCCAATGAAATGCAATTGTTGTTTGAAAATAAGTAAAGCCGGAAGGCGCATTCGTGCATTTCTATCATATGTTAAAAGAAAAAAATCTGTCAAATGCCTGTAAAGTCCATCCATGTTGAATCCCCTAAGAGTGAAATTCAACAACCAATCAAATTATTTCAGGCTAATATAAAACTCATTACACATGAAAAACATATTGATTTATTTGTCATTGAAAGATAATGTTGATGGAAAGAGCCAGGTTTCAAAGGTTTCAAGAGGCCATCCTAAAGTGGGACACTATGATGTGTGGGAGACGCACGAAAATTGACGGCATATGTTGGAGTTGACTGAGCTGTGATTCAGGAATAGGCTTTCGAATGGCGAACTGTACAGAAAAGGCTTTGAGTTTCGTAAGTGTCCCATTAAATGTATGACAAGTGTCTGGTAACTCTCTAACGGGGTCAGGAGAGGTTGGAGGTCCGGTTTATTGTTTGGTCCTAAGGGAAAATGGGGAACCAGAGTTGTCAAAGTGCTATTTACGTTCATGAGCTTGATCTCAATTGTATTTAAGTGAAAAGCATGTGGGTCAGGAACTCAGGGTCTCATGTTGACTCATGGATTTTTTCTTGGTGTCTTTAGGGCACGACAAGGGAGTGTACTGGAGCAGTTCACAGTTTGTAGGAGAGAGTCAGTACATCAAGTCTGAACAAATAGTTCTCAGTCAGAAAAAGCTGAAAACTATGGGATCTGATTTTTCTTCAAGCAGAGCAGTTCAAGGATATGGTGTCTTGTTCACAAGCTGGACAATGCAAAGATCTGAGCTGTAAAGCAAAGCTCTTATTATTTCAGTCTATTGATGGTTTGACACTTACCTTTGGTCAAGAATTATGGAAGGTAAATTAAATGCTGAGATGCCGCACAAGCAGCTGAAATGAGCGATCTGTGTGGGGAAGCGGAGCCGGCTCAGTGAAAGGGTGAGGAGCTCCACTATTTGGAGACAACCTGAAGTGGAGCTGCTTTCTACAAAGAAAAGCTATGAGTTGTGAAGTTCATTTCACCGTCTGCAGGGAGCTTCCTCCTTTTATTCAATGTGCCACTCTTTTATTAGACTGTAGGTTAGACTCAGAACCCTGTGGAGAAACTGTATCCCCCCTTCTGACCTGGGAGTCTTTTGGTATCCACCCATAATGACTTGGTAAGTGTTGGTTGAGGAGAGGAATCTCTGAGATTAGATGGATAAATTAATAATATTGCAACTTCTTGAAAATGTGTCTCCTGTTTATTCCAGATTGATTTGAAAAAGTTATAATGTACAGAACGCTGTCTCACAAGGATAAGTTTGTGAGCTTCAGTATTCCTTACCACAACCCTCAATCGTATGCATCATTTATAAGTCATTTTTTACAATTGAGATTTTTTTTTTATTTTAATTAATTAATTCAGAACTTTAATTTATTGAAATCGGTTTATGAAGACAGGTAACGTTGTTAAAATGGTTTGTAATAAACACTTTTTTCTATGTGACATCATCAAATTATTCAATGAAAACATATATAGATTTTTTTTGGCAATGCTTTAACATACTGGTAAAATATATTAGCACCACTAACAGAAACTTTACAGTGTTATATACTTCTTTACAGTATTTATTTCTTTTTATGACACATGAAAAGTCTTCCCAAGGTGCATGTCCATGTACGGAACGCATGTCAAAATTAAAGAGTCTTGTTTTGGGGAAATTTTGTATTGTGTAAACAATCAGCTGTAAACTTCCTCTGCTACCCATAAAAGGAGTCAAGAGTCACTCTCTCAAGTATGTAGTTGCTCAACACACCCAGTCCAGGCCCTTTATAACGGCTCCCTCCAGGTGGGAGACACAAGTTGAGTTCAACAAGGAAACATGAAGA
>NW_015113081.1:780730-785148 GCF_001443285.1 Poecilia latipinna | reverse complement strand
ACTTCCTGCCCTGCACCAACTACTAGATCAGCTTTTGAAGAAAACCAATGAAGGTTCAATTAATTACAGGATTAAATCCATAATTCATGATAGAACCTATTTATTATACTATTGTGTTGTCCTATAGTTTCAGATAAATAATGAACCCTTCTATAAAGTGTATGTTTTTTTATTTTATTTTATTAATGTTCATGTATAATGTTAATGTATTATGTTAATGTATTATAGTTTTATGCCAAAATATTTTTTTTAAGTTATTCTAAGTTATTTTTTATTGTAATTTATTTATATTATTTGGACAGTCCAATTTTGTGTGTTATTTACTTTTTACAAGTTAATTTATTACATTCATTGTACAAATGTGACTGCCTCAACAAAGTAATATTACAAATAGAATTACACAATAAAAAAAATGCTGTTTTGTGTATTTTGGTAAACTCAGTTATCATTTGAAACCAACCAATTTCTTCATGAAAAATACATGACCATGCATCAACTATAACTGACATGTTATACCCAAATTGAAGTTGTACGTTGTTACATGTCGTCATTCACCAGGTCGTTTAAATGAAATAAATGTGTTATGATCAAATATGTGATTCTGATTGTTTAATGAGTTTCTATAAGATGAAACAGTTTCATTTGATCAGTTCAACAGAAATATTCACAAGACTTAATATTGACTTGCACTTTTACACCAATGACTTTTGACTTTCTCAGGATTTCAGTTGTTTACTTTGAAAATACTTTATATCCAATACCAAACATAACATGTTACAACTGAACTGTACCTATAGCGTAAGCCAACTTGCTGAATACCTCTGGCCTTTTATCAGCATTTCCTCCTCCTGTCGCTGCAACTTGAACTTTGAACTCCCTGTTCAAACTGCTTTCATTTTGCTTCCCACAAAAACACGAGAACAAGCCAGTGGTGGTGAAGCCTTTTCACCCAGCAGAGGGAGGCGAGCCCAAACTGAAAGAATTAAAAAAAAAAAAAAAAATCTGTACAACCAAACAAAGCATAAGCTACTATGGAATAACATTAAGAGACTTTTAGTAACATTTTAAACACAGATTTAACCAAATGTCTTAAGACTGATCCTTTTGCAGCTGCGTAGACATTGATGCGAGAGCTGCCAATTGTTGTATTAACATTTGTACAGAATGCCAGAGCTGCCACAAATGTGTGGCAATGAATTGGATGATAAGGTCAACTCAAAATGCTCTGAAACAGAGAGCTTTTCTTTTACTTTAGAAAAAAAAATGGGGTTGGTTAGGATGGGATTTTGTTTGTTGCTTTCTAAATTTCTCATGCAAAATTTAAGATACAATTTACTGATTAAGTAAATTAATTTGTATTCACAGGGACCAATGCAGATCTGGATTTGCTAATCAGGAGGTTCTGGGGAAATCCCATTGACCAGTCTAATATTTGGGCCACAAGGGCTTGTTATATATTTTTTTTAAATTTGTTTTTAATTTAATTGGTATGCAGAGATAGCACGGGTTCAGTGGTGGTTTCTAATATGGCCGAAATGGGCAAACGCCCAGGGCGGCATCTTGTGTGGGTGGCATAACAATTGAAGGCTGAAGATGAGCCTCCATATGACCCTGGTCCAATGTATATGACAAAGTGTTTATTTTGCATTTCTTAAATTGATCGTTAGTCTTTTTAATTTTCAGACAGTTTGTATTAACCTCCCATAAACCGCAGAACTAACACAAGTGATGAAGATTAATTTTCTTACTCCATTACAAAGTGATCAAACAGCAATATAAGTATGGACTATCAACCATGATAAGAAATCAGATAATTTTAACTAAAATCATAGACAACAGAAAACCCTTTTAAGAGTTCACAAGCATTTAATATAACATGATCAGCAGATGTTAACTTGTAGTAATTTTCCACCACACTAAACACAATTATTCCAAATAAGAATACTCGTGCAAGTGTCTTAAAAATTAGAGATATTTCCAAAGAACCCCCTTTATTATTAATTGTTTAAATTAAAATGGCTGGTTCAATCTCTAGGCTCTCCAATCTCTTGGGACGAGGTGACCAAAAGAACGAGGTCACGGATACAAGCAGGGTTTTGTCCGTAGGGTGTCTGGGCTCTCCCTTAGAGATAGGGTGAGAAGCTCGGTCATCCGGGAGGGACTCAGAGTAGAGCCGCTGCTCCTTCACGTCGAGAGGAGTCAGTTGAGATGGCTCGGGCATCTGGTAAGGATGCCTCCTGTACGCCTCCCTGGTGAGGTGTTCCAGGCAAGTCCCACCAGGAGGAGGCCCCGGGGAAGACCTAGGACACGCTGGAGAGACTGTTTCTCGGCTGGCCTGGGAACGGCTTGAGATTCCCCCGGAGGAGCTGGAAGAAGTGGCTGGGGAGAGGGAAGTCTGGGCCTCCCTTCTGAAGCTGCTACCCCCACAACCCGATCCCGGATAAGCGGAAGAAAATGGATGGATGGATGGATGGATGGATGGATGGATGGATGGATGGATCTATCAGCTGACTCTCTTCAACAGCTGATGAGGGGGGAAAACTTGAGTTGATTTCTTTTTTTTTCTGCATGCTTGATGTAAACTGATTTCCTTGAAATCATTTTACATCCAGCTGTAAAATCAGGCTGTAAATCGCCTTTGTTAAAGCCGGATGTTTATCATAAGAGACGGGCTCTTTAGATTCCAAGTTAGTCGCACACAGACTGTAATCTTGGGATGATCTGGACTGCGTTATTTCTGTGTCATGGTTGTGAGAAAAATGAGTATTCAGGGAGCACAGAAATAACAGAGAGGAGAAAAGTTGCTGACAAGGACGATCAGAAGGAAACAAAAGTGGAAGTAAAACAAGACAGTATTTGATTATGTTGTGCTGTTGCACATGGTTGGCATTCAAAAGTTATTTGTTAGACATTATTATTATCAATTCCTTGGACATTCAAAGCAAGGGCTGTTTTTTAGTTGTTGGCATAAAGTTGTGCACAGTGATGCAGGTAACATGTCTGATGTTACTTATGCTCAGTTTCAGATGGGAAAGTGGGAGCAACTGCTGACTATCTCCAGTTTCAACTTGTAATGTCGACTTTGCATTTGAAATAATAATAAAAAACTTATCCGATGTAATTATTATCAAATAAGTAATCAGTTTAAATTTACTCATCCAAGTAACTGTGTGTTACTAATTTTGTAAATTGTTTTGTAATTTTTTTTTTGCGCTGTGTTGAATGACAAGTCAGCATGAGGAAACGTCATGTGTATCATACCTGTTTTCTATCTGGAAATACCGTCACTATTCTGAGTGCATGTCTTTCATTTTTTTAAATATGAAAAACATGTAGTTTGTTGAGGAAAAACTACATGTTTTTCATGAAAAAAACATGTTTTTAAGTTTAGCTTAAAATCATAGGGTTTTTTAAGATGAACTGTCAGGAGAAACATTGATGATGTCAATGTTATAAATGTCATAATAAAGGGAGTATTCACAAGATTGGTTGTGATTTTTAGATTGAGGAGGAGTGTTGTTGTTGGCAGCTGCTGGATGTAACTAATAAAATCTTCCACTAACTACGAGAATCTTTGGCTCTCATATTTGCTTTATGTGGATAATGTGGTACGACCGGCTTCTTTAGCTTCTGACTTTCTGCATCCAAAGTTATGAATGAATGTGTACTGCCACCTCTTGGTAGGGGGCCAGTTTCTGCCACAAACTAGTTCAAGACTCCTGGTATCTTACTACTGCAGGAAGCCCAGAGTATGGATTATATATCCTCATTCTGGCTTGTGAATGCTTTTGGATCTCACAGAAAAAGCTGAAGCGATTTCAATCCTGAGCTTGCTCCCTCCCACACCCAAGAAAAGTTAAGCAGAAAAAGCACAATAAATAAATAATAAGGAACTTGTTGAATATTGTCTTATGCTCTCTTAAATAAGTATCTATAAAATAATTCAATGCATGCAATGTTGTCTGAGCAATAAGAACTTGTGAATGTCAATAAACCCAACTTTCCAATATCCAATATACTACACCTATTTTTGTTATTAGAAAAAATTCATGTAACCTTTTTCAGGAAAAGCTAAAATCTTTGACACTTTTTAAGTGTCAAAGATTTCTGATATCATTAGATCTATTTGTATCACGCTTCAACCACTGAAAAACAATTACAATCTTGCTTATGAGTTTGCAATGCTTGTTTCTTTATGTGAAAAATACTCTTATACTACATGTGGCAACAACATAGAAGACGTGTCATAATTACAGTCCCAAGGTGCATGTGGCAACAATACGGAGCACATGTCATAATTAAAGTGTCTTGTTTTGGGGAAATTTTGTATTGTGTGAACAATCAGTTGTAAACTTCCTCTGCTACCCATAAAAGGAGTCAAGAGTCTCCCTCTCAAGTTTGTAGTTGCTCAACACACC
>NW_015113081.1:773301-776965 GCF_001443285.1 Poecilia latipinna | reverse complement strand
AATCCATTGAGAAAGCTCTTCAGGTTTGGGCCAGAGTTACTCCCCTCAGATTCACAAGGATCTACAGTGGCATAGCAGACATCATGATCTCCTTTAGTCGTGGTGGTGAGTATCAAACTCTTTTTAAGTTTTCTGTTTTGGATGTTCTTTGATTGTTTCAATCTTAATAAAAGATGTCCTTTCTAACAGCACATGGTGATTTTAACCCATTTGATGGACCTGGCCGGACTCTTGCCCATGCTTTCGCTCCTTCTCCTGGCATCGGAGGAGATGCCCACTTTGACGAAGATGAGACCTTCACCTTCCGCTCTAACAGAGGTAAGTTTGTTCTTTCTCATCGTCAGTGACTACTCTCTCAACACTTTTTACAACTTGATTGGTCCAATAAGAGGTGTAACTCATCCTCCGTTTCCTAGGCTTTGTCCTCTTCCTGGTTGCAGCCCATGAGTTCGGCCACTCTCTGGGTTTGTCCCACTCCAACGACCCTGGTGCTCTCATGGCCCCTGTGTACTCGTACCAAGACCCAGACACGTTTGTTCTGCCACAAGATGATGTCAGAGGCATCCAGTCACTTTATGGTCAGTATCATAAAATCCATGTTTGAACAAACTAGCATTAGACTAAACTTCTTTCAGAACCTATCCATTATTGATTCCTGAGATTTAATGTAATATACCATCTATTCTCCAGGCAAAAATGAGGATCCAATTCCTCCTGGACCAACTGCTCCCCCCACTCCTGATGTCTGTGATTCCTCCCTGGTCTTGGATGCTGTTGCCACGCTACGAGGAGAGATGTTGTTCTTCAAAAACAGATAGAGCAGAAACTTAATTTTCTATTAATTTGAAGCTGGAGTCAACAATTTATCTTGCAAAAAATGGCTCCAACATGTGTTTTAAGTTTCTCTATGTCTTTTCTCAGATTTTTCTGGCGTAGGTACTCTCAGCGGGACAACCCTCTGCAAATTCGCATAACAAACTTCTGGCCCAACGCCCCTGACAGTATTGATGCTGCTTACGAGAGTCAGCAGTCAGACAGAGTCTTTCTCTTTAAAGGTATTTTATTTCTGTCTTTGTTGACTGATGGTATTTTTATACGCAACCCAAAAGCCTTTACCCAAATAACTACTTCAAACTTTTTCTTGTCAGGTCGTCAAGTTTGGGCTTTCAGTGGCTATGATCTGGTACGGGATTATCCCAAATCGATTTCCAGCTTTGGTTTGCCCAAGAACATCAAGAAAGTTGATGCGGCCCTCAATGACCCAGAGACTGGCAAGACTCTGTTCTTCGTTGGCAGCAATTACTACAGGTGTGTTCAAGCAAGACCAGAAATCATTTGTAAAATGTTGAATTTCAAGTAGAGTCCAGCAGTCTTTTGGATTTTCCTCTTCTAGTTTGCACCCAGCAACGTGCTTTTCTGCTTTTTAATAAGAAATAATGACCATATTTTATCTTGTCCTTTTCAGCTATGATGAGACTACAAAGACGATGGACTCAGGATTCCCAAAGCGAGTTGATGAAACCTTCTCTGGAATGACCAGGAAGGTGACAGCAGCTTTACAGTACAGAGGTGAGTCGCTTCCAAAAGCACATGATTAGTGAATTGATGAAATGATTCTGTCCAATCCAGTTCATTTTTCCTCACTAACACGTATCATCTCTGCTCTGCAGGTTTCACCTACCTCTACAGTGGACCCTACATGTACGAGTTCAGCTTGAGGACGGGGCGGATGCTGCGTCTGCTGAGAAACAGCTACTTCCTGCCCTGCACCAACTACTAGATCAGCTTTTGAAGAAAACCAATGAAGGTTCAATTAATTACAGGATTCCGTCCATAATTCATGATAGAACCTATTTATACTGTTGTGTTGTCATTTTATATTCTATTAATGTGGATTTTTTTTTAATGATAGTGGTTTTTTAAGTTTTACATTTATGTTATTTGTACTATTTGATTATGTCTGTTTTGTTTGCGTTGCTATTTTTATTTCTATTTAAATAAATCAAATCAAATAGTAAAAAGAAGTGTTTTTGTATGTCCCACTTCCAGCACTTTTTGACTGTATGCACAAAAAAGTAATAAAAATAAAATGACATGTCATGAAAAAATAAACACTTCCTATATTTGTTAAATGCATCAATATTGCAACAACATCACAAGTTGGTCCACGTTTTTCTAAATTGTTTCACTTTTAGATTCAAACTGTTTCTTCATTCTTTCAGTCTGTTAAATTGTATCTCACAGCAACAGGTGGGGGAGGGTTGCACTACTTAGCTGGAAAAAGCTTTTGGTTGCACTCGCTTACAAGCTGTGTTATCAAAAGTAATTTAGCCAGCAGAAACAGTCGGAGAGAAAATGTTTCTGTTTTTATGGCGTTTCTCTCTTGTTGGGGTGAATAAACAGGGATGGGTTCTGTAATCAGTACTCATTTGATTACACAACCACAGAAACCGCAGGAAACACTTTTAAATTGTAATATTACAAGCTGCAGAGCTGAGACTGGCTGATTTCAGGTTATGGTCTCGTTCAGCTTTACTTTCATGCCAGGGTATTCAGCTTGTCACAGTAAATTAAGCCTCTATCAGCTTCCAGATCCTGTGCATGCATGCTATATGGAAGATTGCACAAATTTGTCCAACTGAAGGGAAGGAGAGAGGGGATTTTTTCCATGGTGGCTCTGAAGAAAAAGTTAGGTAAACAATGCCGAGGGGAGTTTTATTTATATTTTCCACTCTGAGATCATTCCTACTGCTGTTTACAGTAGGTAACATATTTACATGTAAACCTTCAGACAAAAAATAAAGTCAAGAAATGGTAAATATCACAGAGTAGAGAGTTTTACTTGATCTCACTGCAGCAGAAAAAAGAACTGGAAACTTTTGTAGTTATTTAGATTCTGTTCTTTTACTCTGCTTTGTGATATTTTCCTGTTTTCTGTTGTACGTTTTCTGAACAGGTTGTTGAAAATGAGAATTTGTTCGACAAACATGATCTTTAGATTTGTGGAAAAAATAAAACCCTTTTCTTCACACAATTATGTATTTATGGTTTTGTTCTACTCTGTGTTGGTACAATCACAATAAAATAAACTAGAAAATTCCTGAAGAAATTTAAATGGGGCCTGCAGAAGTGTGCCCATCACTTTGGACCCAGCGTTTTAGCTACAGCTCACACAGCTGGACTTGCCCTGAGGAGTACATCCATGCAGGTCTGACATAGCAATGACTGAAGCTTTTCCAGGTCCATCACCATAGTGATCTGGTTCACCCCAACAGTACAATAACTGAACCCCATGCACAGTGAAATTCAGTCCGAGACTGACGACTATAAGCTTCGCACATGTGGTTCTCATTCACACTCAAAAATTCAGAGAAATAATAATTTTATGTAAGCAAAATATGAATAGTCACAGGAAATATGTATTCTTCCCACAATGCATTGTGAGACCTGTCTCTGTGCTTGTTTGTGAGATTACTCACTGCCTCTCTCTGGGACCCGTTGCTATGGTAATTAATTATCTGCACCTGGGCTGCCTCTCTCTGTCAGACAGTATGCTGGAGACAGTTTCTATACTTGTGAGACACCCAGCGTCGGTCTCCAGGACCCTGACAAAAAAACCATAAGCCGTAGCAAAATTTTGAAAACATTTACGGGAGCAGGCATG
>NW_015113081.1:758265-770462 GCF_001443285.1 Poecilia latipinna | reverse complement strand
TAATATGTGACGCCACTGAAAAACAGAGGATTAGTGAAATTCAATCTGAGACGACTATAAGCTTCGCACATGTGATTGTCACTCATGGTCCTAAATAAAAAACATGAAGAAAGTTGGTAATAGTTAATTTCTAAAAGCAATTTCAATTTTCATAGTAAAGATTTTAATTTACACTCTAAAATTCAGACAAGTAATAATTTTATGTAAGCAAAACATGAATAGTCAAAGGAAATATGTTTTCTTCCCACAATGCATTGTGAGATCTGATTCAGCGCTGTGAGATTACTCACTGCCTCTGTCTAGGACCCGTTGCTATGGTAATTAATTATCTGCACCTGTGCTGGCTCTCTCTGTCAGGCAGGATGCTGGTTTCTATACTTGTGAGACACCTAGCATCGGTCTCAGGGCCCTGACAAAAAACCATAAGCCCTAGGAAAATTTTGAAAACATTTTACTGGAGCAGGCATATGTATCTATGTCATGACCAACTTTGAGATCAATAGGCCTCTATTTGTGCCTGTGAGGGGGAGTTAAACAGAGTTTTGGAGTCAGACCTCCACTGTGCTGTGTGTGTGTTTCAGAGACAAAGGTTAGTGATTCTGTGAGACACTCAGCCTCGATTTTTCTTGTTTTTCTCAATTTATGTAGTCATTTTAACTCAGAATCCCACTAAAAGTAATAGGTCCCTTCTCGGGATCAAGCTGAACGTTTTGATACCACTTTTGTGGGGGTGCACGCAGCGGTTCGGGCCGCATTAACAGTGACGTAAGAAAAATAAATAAAGAGACCGCTTATTGGGTGTAGAACAATAGGTTCCTGCCATGCATTGCTAGGCAGGCCCCAACTAAGGTTCATTGCGCTGTGATGTAACATGAAAAAGTTCCAGAATATTGAATATGCTAACATACTGTGTGTTTCAATGACACAGCCAGACCGACTAAAACATATATATGTATATTTCTTACATTTTAAATCCAGAAGAAGGGTAAATATAGGATAAAGATGTCTAGGAAGATGTTTTCATTCCCCTTAAAACAGACATAACAAAGTCTATATCATAACAAAGAGTGAGGAAGAAAACAACGGTTCTGTGAGGAAAACACATCAAAAAGAAGAAGCTGGTCTGAAAATTCACCACATATTTTAGCATTGTGAGGTTTTAGATTTCACATATCTTTCACAAATATTTATTTGAAGAACTGGGATCTTTATGAGGTGTTAATGTTAGCATGTCGGTTTGATACTGAATGATTCATGAATGCAAATTTGTGCTTTATGGTTTTTGTTACCTCTTTAAAACTTTTTCTGTTATAATCACTTTCATGGGTCTGAAACTCATTGTGGTGGAAATCTACTTTTGCTTTGGAGGTTGGTGTGAGGACTAAAATATGAATTTGGTTTGTGAGGGTTTGAATTACACTATGCAAGTAAAATTAACTCAAAACAATCTCCTAATAAAGATAGGGATACAAACTCGTAAATGTTAGTACATTTGTGTGCGTGTGTGTGTGTGTGTGTGTGTGGTATTAACTCTCCATTGGTTATTGTTGTTCTGTATCTTAAAGGACAGAGGGTCAACAGTTACAAAAGCGTTTTTTTGCAATTTCAGGAATGATGATTCAGACAGTTATACTTCCACTACACACACCATACAATCAATTTATCATAGTAAAAATTCTAAAATCAGGTTTAGGTGACATAATCTGCCCTTCTTTTACGTATTCATGATGTTTTTGTATGTTCTGTCGTCTCTCACTCCAGACATGCAGTGCATTTCTTTCTATCATCACACACTCATAAACATGTTGGGGAAATTAGCAATCTAGTGTCTTGACGAACACAGCTTCACCCAGTCTTGTGAAGCCATGATTTCGATTCAAATACACTTTTACTTAAATTACTCCAGATATCTCATCAATAAAACTCATAGGTTTACGTTTCGTACGTCCTGTTGTGATTCAAAGCATCAGGTGTTTATGATGTGATTTTAATCCGACAATTAGTCATCTTTACGTTTAAGGATTGTGTTGAACAAAAGAAAAACAGCTGAGTAAAGTTGTGTGGGAGGGGTATTTCTCTGTGCGGATATCATTCCTGTAGTCATAACCACAACATATTTAGTCACAATTGGTGACGAATGAGTAGTGGGGCTAAAATAAGACGCTAAGACACGACTGATAGACGAGAGTTTCGTCACTTCATCAAAAATAGTCAATCGTGTGATCAGAGAGAAACAAGGATGTGACCGATTTTGTTGTAGACCACAGGAAATGCACAGCTACATGCAGCGTTTTCTGGTAACAGCAGAAGATTTATGTATCACAGCAGCATGAATGTCTATCAATTTATCGGGTTTCAGTTTCTTGTTTCAACACAGCGTGTTTACATGTGTTATTCAATCAGAACTGAGACGTTTTACACAATGAAGACGGTTCTGCCCCTCCCGGTGTCCACTGTTATGAAACAGTAACTGCAATGCAGTCTGGGACAAAAGGATTGAGGTGTTACAATGGGATATTCTTTCGTGACGCAGGACTTTATGATGTACTGATGGAAAACTGCAGTCCAATAGTGATAACTGGAGAGAACCATGCTAAACCTTAATTACTTTGTGCACAATGTACCCAATAAGCACACAATGCCTTACAGCATGCATTCGTATTACATCTTTTTCAGGTTGCAACAGTTGCACTACAATCAGAAGGGCTCAAATTGTGGTTTGGCTTATGGAAAACTTTAAAATGTGTAGACGGCAGGGCAGCTTTTGTTCACGGCATGACCCAGCTTGTCCAGATTGGCACTCCGACTCCATTAGTGACTTATCGGCAGAGCCAGGAGCCTCAGGGTAGACATTTGTGATCTTTGGATTCCTGGAATTGACCTACATGGAGCAGACAATTAAAAAAAACACCTGACAGGCTTCTGTGATGCATTCGTGGTGTGTTTCCAGGTTAGCATGTCAAGAGGGCAAAACATGTTACAAAACAACAGGGTGTTCGAGAAAGGGCAAACAGAGGTCAATGTAACTTAGCTACGAAGACGATGCCTTTGGTATAAATAATCTGTGATTTTAATTAGAAACATAATCAAATACAAACTAAAATCAAAGTAAAAAGTATTCAAATCATCAATTCAGTTTTACATCAATATTTAAATGAAATCTATACAGTACAAATTACTGGCTGTTTCACAATACTATTAAACTGACTTAATTATGGAATTACATTTACTTCAGCAATCAGTCTTGTCATGCCGCTGTCGTATGACGTCTTGTCCTAATTACAGATGTTTTTTTTCTGGATTTATCTTCCTCTGCTTTGATCCATTGATCCCTTTTGATCCATGCAATACTTCCTGTGTTTCTGTCCCAAGAAGACGGTTGCTTAACCTGTCTACTCCCCAAACCATCCACCCTATATAACAGCTGACTCCAGTGGGAATCACTACGAACCAACTCAGGAAAGAAGGATGAAGTCTCTCGGTGTCTATGTGCTACTAGGCCTCGCAGCCGCAGTCTACTGTGTGCCTGTCTCCAAAGTAACGGTGCAAGATGAAGGTTTTGCAAAGGTATGTTTTGTTTTCTGTCCTGGACAATTCCTTCAGTTTCATTGACTTCACATTGGGTTGTGCTGTGTCCTTTCACAGGGTTACCTGAAGAGATTCTTCAACCTGACAGAGGAGAAAGACCCGTTGTCTCGGAAAGGAGCCGACCGAATGAGCAAGAAGCTGAGTGAGATGCAGAAATTCTTTGGTCTCCGGATAACAGGCACTCTGGACGACAACACCCTGGAGATGATGAAGAAGCCCCGCTGTGGCGTCGCAGATGAAAACATTGCCCAATATTCGACTTTTGGAGATGGCCTCAAGTGGAACAAAAACACCGTCACATACAGGTGGATGGTCTGAAGAGGACCTGTACAGTAAAATATGTCATATCCAGTGATGGTACTGATGTGGTTGACTGTTTTTTTTTTTCTTTTTTTAAACAGGATTGTGGACTACACCCCCGACTTGTCTCAGGCAGAGGTGGATGACTCCATTCGAAGAGCTCTGGAGGTTTGGGCCAAAGTCACTCCTCTGACGTTCACAAAACTTACCAGTGGCACGGCTGACATCATGATCTCCTTTGCTCGCCTATGTAAGTGGAAGCAAATTTTCTTGTAGAGTCTCATAGGGAGTCAGATTACATCCTTAGTGGCTCCATCAAAAGGGAGAAACTAAAACAGCAAAGACTTTGCTGTGTATTACTCTTCACAACAAAGATTAACAAACATTAAACATGTTTGAAACGGTTGTATCAAACAAGGTTTGCAAACTAATCAGACACTTTCTGCGAACAGCACACGGTGATAATTACCCCTTTGACGGGCCTGACGGGACCCTTGCCCACGCCTTCGCTCCTTCTCCTGACATCGGAGGGGACGCTCACTTTGACGATGACGAGACCTTCACATTTCGCTCAAGCACAGGTATGTCGGTCAATTATACATTATTTTGGGAAGCAACTTTGTTTTCTTTGTAGAAATTGGCCAAGACGACCATTTCTTTATGTACTTTCCTGCTTTAGGCTACGTCCTCTTCCTGGTCGCTGCCCATGAGTTCGGCCACTCTCTGGGCTTGTCCCACTCTGAGGATCGCTCTGCTCTCATGTACCCTCTGTACTCATACAAAGACCCAGACACCTTTGTTCTGCCCCAGGATGATGTCAGAGGCATCCAGTCGCTTTATGGTTAGTGCTTAATTAAAAAAAAATTACATAGCTGGGGAAAGTTCAAACCATTGTTAAGAATCTTGTAAAAAAAAATAAAAAAAAGATGCTGATTATACCTAATTCTGTGAACAAGAAATTATGGATTTAAATTAATTGTGCTGAAATTTTTCACCCCTAGGTTCAAATCCTTCTGGAGACACCACAACAACTACAACAGGTTCAAGTCCTTCTGGAGACACCACCACAACTACAACTCAGGCTCCCACCATCCCTGATGTCTGCAGCTCACCTGTGGAGTTTGACGCTGTCACCACCTTGAAAGGAGAAATGTTTTTCTTCAAGGACAGGTATCACACATCCACCCCCCATGGCAAAATACTGACATCTACATCAAAACTTTGAAGCGCCTCGTTCCTTAGCATTAGCAGCTAAAGCTAATGTTCATGTCTGCTCTCAGCTACCTGTGGCATAGCAGCTCCCAGAGCAGCACACCCCAAAAAAGTCTCATCTCAAGCTTCTGGCCCAACGCCCCAACAAGCGTAGATGCTGCTTACGAGAACCCAGGGACTGGCAACGTCTTACTTTTCAAAGGTAATAATCCTCCCTTGTCATTCACTGGATCAGTCCTATTTCACAGTTAACATTAGTCATTCACTGATGCCCCCGTTTTGTTTAAAGGTTCTAAAGTATGGGCCTTCTCTGGAACCCAGCCGGTACCGGGCTACCCGAAGTCCCTCTCTGAATTCGGTCTGCCAAGATTTATGACGAAAATCGACGCTGCTTTTCACAGTGCTCGGTCTGGGAAAACCTACCTGTTCTGGGGGGGCTACTTCTACTTGACGTGAGTCAGATGTGCACTGAACTCCATTTTCAGCATGGACCATTTATTTGCCCTGGTTTTATGCATCTGTACCTTTTTTTTTTGTTGTTTTTGCTATAGTTACGATGAAAGCAGAAGGGCTGTGGAATCGTTGTCCTGGGTGAGCCAGACGTTTTCTGGAATAAACAACAAGGTGGCAGCAGCCACCGAGAAAGAAGGTGAATTAAAGCATCAGCATTAACATCTAAGGGATATTATCTTTACTGTAAATGCTAGTTTGTACAAATGCTCATTTGTCAAGTTTCTGAGTTTCTGAGTCACCCTAACAGCTGTAGTACAACAGGGGAATGAAATGGCCAGGTGTACTGACTTTAACTTGCATCAACTTGCATATAAGCCTCCCATGATGACCACAATGCCCAATATTCAAACTTTAAACACGACTGACAGGAACAGCTGACTCATTCTGCCATGTCAGCAGTTTTTCCTCATTTCGGTCATGCTACACTTATCAAACTCAACTTTAATACTAAATATGGGCATACAAGCCATCCAGCCTTTGGATATACCTGCTTATCCGTTCAGGGGGGTCGAGTCTGATGAGTTAGGTCTTATTTCCAGGCATCAAAGAGTCTAACCTTTAGTCTCTGTTTTTCAGGTTATGCTCACATCTACAGTGGCCCCTACATGTACATGTATGACCTGGGGAACGGGAAGTTGCTACGTGTGCTGAAGAGCACCTACCTTCTTGGCTGTAATTAGCTTAAGGCGCTTCATTTTTGTCATTTCGTAGCTTTTCATCTTATCTAAGAATGTACTTCATGTAGAGGTGGTGGGATAAAATGTAGGCATACACTCTTCTGAATTAAAAAAATAACCAAAAATAATAAGAAATGTCATCACTTAGTTGGAGCTGTAAACATTATTTGTCCAATGAAAGTGTGAATAAAGAATAAAGAATCATCATTCGACATTTTATGGTCATCATTTCTTTTCACAAGAACATTCCCACATTTTTATTTAGGGGTATCAGCAGAGTGAGCTAAAAGCAAATACACACCATTTTATTTGTAAAAATGAAAGTAAGATATATCCTTTCTCTCCCACTTGACAGCATCGTACTACTTTGCGTTGGTGTTTCACAGAAATTTCCAATAAAGCACACGCAAGATTAGAAATCCGACACGGCTCAAGATGAAGACGGATGTTTGAGAAGCACTTTGTCCAAGTCTTCGTCATGATCTCCAATGTGCAGCTGGTAAATGACGGAAATATAAGACATGATGCCTTCCAAAGAGTTCAGTGCCAGTTTGAACTGTTGGAGATGAATAATCAAATGAGTCAACAGATGAAACAACGGCGTTGACGTGTTTTCTGTCATATTTTTTGGTCTCACAGCTCCCTCTGTACTTCACTCTAAAGCATTTCTCTTTCCCCAGATTGGTGGAGGCGTCCCCAATCTAAATTAACACCTTTTTTTTTTTTTTGCTTTAATCACAAGATTAAAAAAAGTGAAAGTTGCTGCTCAAAAAGAAGGAAATATCATAATCTTAAATTAGTGCTGTTTTCGAAACAAGACAATCCTGAAAATTAGAAAAGCACCCAGAATCATAAATAAATAAATTAAAAATGACGAGGTGCTGCTATCTTTCTCCTGGTTTGAAAAGGGTCTGTTCCAACACTCACAAAAATGTTTCATGGCCTGCCCATTTCTCTCTAGCAGAGCTTAAATCACAAAACCAAAACATAAATTAAGGAACTAACAAAGTAACTAAAGTCTATTTTGAACTAGAATTACTCAACAGTCAAGTGTGCTTTTTGTTGTTCACCAAAAGCATATTGCACTCTGCATATAACATAAGTTTATACTTATTGAGAAAAAATAGATACATTACTAATTTTCCAAGCAAAATCAGTTCTTTGATTAGTAATAAAAGGCCAGTTACTTGACATGCAGCCGTCTTGATCTGACCTCTGCCTTTTGAATAATCTGCCAGTCAAGAAAGACGGACAAGCTGGTCTCTTTCGCCATTTTGATGTAATCTGCCACCTTTCTACTTTAAAATCTGTACAAAAGCACTTTGTTCCAATCGTTCCCATCTAATTCTGTTCGTATTCAGACCACTGTGATGGAAAAATTACTGTCGAAAAGAGACAGTGGGAAGCATCACGGACAAAAAAGACCACTCTTACACTCACAGTGGTAATAATTTACATTCTAAAAATTCACATTGCATTATTTTCAGTGCAAAATGTGCCTGCCTTCTTTTGGAGGGAGTTTGATTTGTGATCATTTCCTGGGGAAATCCTAGAAGTGTGATTTGTCTTTGTGCATGCTTTAAGTTGAATTAAAAAGCTCACTCTCAACCATAATGTGTGTAGAAGCTGCCTGTCGAACTATACTATACTATACTATACTATACTATACTATACTATAACAACTGTAGGGACTATAGAGGCCAACAAAGTCTGAAGAAATCAGACTGAGACTGAAATATGACACCTTAGACCCAGGAGTTATGCAAGTGAAAGATTTTAGCGTCATGTTTTCTGCCCTCACGAAGCCCGTAACAGGGAATTTATTGGCATGTAAATCAGTGTGAGAAAATACATTTTACTTGTAAAAAAATCCTCTTTCTGAATCCTCCCAGTCAACAGTTAACGGTTAAACAAAACAGACCTGTTCAAACGCTTGAAAGAATGTCTTATTGCCCAGTTATGCAACTCGTGCTGCCTCCTACTTTCACTGGAGCTCTTCATGTGAAGAAGACCTGAAAGGTTCTCCTTTGCTTTTGCGTTGGAAGGAAAGTGCAATGGATTCGATGAACGCTGTAAAAGCTGCGATGATTCTGGTGTGTACGGCGACCTGTGGAGCCATGCCCACCTCTTCACCCCGTCAAGAAAGTCTCTCCAAAGCCCAGGTAACGAAGACAAGCTGCCTTATGCCTCGTTGGCTCGTGTTAAATCTAACCAGTGTCAACTTGAAACCTTGTGCAATGGATAGAAAACATGTTGTTTTTTTTTTATTATTAAACGCATTTGAGCCTGATTAAGAACAAATCATGTTCTCAAAGACACCTTTGAATATAGGTATATATTTTATTTGGACGGTTATTTGGGCCGCTGACAATTCAAACTCATTTTCAGAAATTTTAAGATTTTACATCCGTATATATGTTGAATGTGAATGTATTTTCTGTATTACATTTTTGTGTAGCTGATATAATTCAACTTTTAAAAAATGAAGATCAAACCTAAACAGAGTGATTGAGCTCAGATTTGAGTGCTAATTTGCCAACAATTTTGATCTAGTACCGTGACCAACATCATTTGGACCCTACAAGCTTTTTACCCTGTGCGCAGACTGGCAGGGTTGCACTGACCCTTTGTGTGCTTTCACCAGTTGTTTTTTTGTCTGTGTGCGTGCGTGTGTGTGTCTGTATATGGTTTTGGTAACTGATGGTCTGATGGGAAACCCCCATTTTCCCAATTTCCAACCGTGACATCTGGCACACTCCTCCTGAACATCGAGCTCATATCAGACAACTATTAAATACAGAAAATGCCGACTAGAAATAATTTTTCTGCCATCGCTCTGGCGCCCACTCAACGTGGCACCCCTATGTGTTGCATATTTTGCATACCCACAACTGAGATAACTTTATTAAATACGTAAATGTTTAATCTAAGATAATCTTCATGGCATGACTGGCTTTCTATTTCACTGGCCTTCTTAAAATGTTTCCAGAACTACCTGTCTCAGTTTTTCTCTGAAGTCGGGGTCGCTTCTCCCTCCTCTGTCATGCGGAGTTCTCTGGACTCTTTCAATGACACGTTAAGAAAAATGCAGGAATTCTTTGGTCTGGAAGTGACAGGGCAGTTGGACTCTAACACAGGATTACCGACTACACACCAGATATGAGCCAAAGGGACGTCGACTCCACCATAGCCAAAGCCTTCAAGCTGTACAGTGATATTATTCCATTGGATTTCCAGCAGTCTGACAGTGAAACAGCTGACATCATGATTAAGTTCAAGTCTGGAGGTGACCATGTTCCACAAGTTTGTTTGTCTTTTTAATGTGCTTGTTTTAGTGTTAATCCACATCTCTTTTGAAAAGCAGACCATGGGGACTTTGCTCCATTTGACCGTCAGAATGGTGTACTGGCACATGCGTTTTCTCCTGGAGAGGGCAACGGAGGGGATGCCCACTTTGACGAGGATGAAAACTGGACTCTGACCTCAGAAGGTAAAGGATGAATGAATTTATCTTCTTGTTAGAAAACATTTTAAAAGAGATTCACTTTTACTGAAACATTATAAGACGAGATCCAAAAGTGGATCCATCTATCCATCCATTGAGGGCTTTTTAGAGATCAAGTCATGTAGTGTCTTGGAAGGGGCTCCAGATTTTCCACTCCCCAGTTACTCCAATGAAATCCGGAGCCAGTTGTTAGATATAATCTCTCCAAATTTGGTCTGAACCAACTTTTTCTCCCAGAAGGCTAATAAACAACCAGACAGTTTAACAGTGCACTTCAAGAACCAATGACCCCCAAAACGCATCGACAAAAAAGCTAAAAACAAGTTATTTCACTTTGAGGGCAGAGAAATCTATCCCTCATGCAAGATCAATGTTTTGAGATTTGATTGTGGTTCTCTTTTAATGCTGTCCTGCACCCACGTTGACCTCAATGGTGTGTTTTTCCAGGAGCCAACCTGTTTTTAGTTGCTGCACATGAGTTTGGCCATGCACTAGGGCTGGTTCACTCTCAGGATGAGATGGCCCTGATGTTCCCCACCTACAAATATGTGGACACGGACGGATACACACTGCCAGATGATGACAGGGAAGGTGTGCAGGCTCTCTACGGTAAGAACTAATCGACTGCAGACACTCGAGAACATTGAGGAATGAAGCAGAATTCCTGATAACCTGCTCTTCCGATGTTCCTCTCTTAAAGGAGTCAGATCAGATATTCTCCCAAAACCACAGCCTGAGCCAACATCAGGACCTCCTCTGGACAGGTGCAACAGGGACCTGGTGTTTGATGCAGTGACCACAATAGGAGGGAAACTTTTCTTTTTTAAAGACGGGTGAGGCTTTTCCTACAATAATTTAACTAACTAACCTAAATTCTAATGAAGAAACAACAAAATCGCACAAATTGCCACAAAGTTTTTTTTTGTTTTGTTTTTGTTTTTCCACTAAATTGTAATTTTATCGTAATTTTTCATTTGATTTATTTATTTATTTTTTTTGCCTTATTGCTTTTTTCAGATATTTTTGGAGAAAGGGCGGCCGCTGGGAGGGCATCACCAGGCATAAAATTCAGTCTGTCTGGCCTGGAATCCGCAAAGTTGACGCAGCTTATGAGAATAAGAAGAGGAATACTGTCATTTTCTTTGAAGGTATGAATTACCTGTAAATAAAAATTTAATGTTAAGGAATCAATAAATAGACAAATAAATAAAAAATGCCAGTCTAACCTAACCCATAACCTTACCTTCTTGTCTCAGGGAATCAATACTGGCAGTTTCGAGGTAAAACCGTCCTGCCTGATTATCCCAAACGTCTCAGTGACTTCGGCTTCCCTTCGTCAGTCCCCAAAGTGGATGCTGCTGTTCATGTGTCCTCCATAAGCAGAACTCTTCTCTTTGTAAACAACAAATACTGGAGGTGAATGACGCGACAAGGAGGCCTGAAATCAGATCCAGAGAGTTCTTTCATTTAAAAGAATTTTCTCCGCACAGCTACAACGAAGGGTGGCGCAGAATGGACCGTGGCTACCCCAAATTCATCCACAGGCATCTGCCTGGGATTGGTCACAGAGTGGATGCTGCTTTTGAGAACAGAGGTAAGGCCTCGGTTAAAGGTTAGTCACTCTGGCAAAATCATGCTGTGGTTCAACACAATGTCAATGATGCATCTGACCCTTTGTAGGTCAGCTGTACTTTTCCTCCGGCTCAAGACAAACAGAGTACCACTACCAACGAAGAAGAGCGCTTCACACTCTGATGAACTACTTGTGGCTGGGTTGCTGAACACCTGTTCTGTATTTCATTCAGGATTTTAAAGGTTGGGACACATGGCGAAAACTGATTATGTTTCCACTCACTAGCATTTTCTTTGGTTTGTTTGGAGAGAAGACGAGTAAAAACATCTACATGTACTTTTCTGTAAATCTTGCAGTGGACAAAAATACCATTACAATTGTTTTGTTGGGAAGGTTGTTTAGATATGGCAACTACCAATGTAGTAAAAGAAAATGCAGTTTAATTTTTTTTTTTCATGTAATAATTACAATGAATTTTACATAATTTTCCACAAATATCAACAACCCAAAGGAGAAAATGTGTATATTGTCTTTGTTTGACAATAATACTTAGAACATAAAATCAGAAATAAAATGATTGGTGTTAAAAATGACAGCTGTTGTAGATATAGAAAATTAGAGATGGTCTTTTTTTTGAAGGGTTGTGTAACATTTACGGCTCTAAAAGAGTTTTAGTTAGTTGGACTGAGGGAAAAAATTACTCTTTGGATTATGAAGGTTGCAAACCTCTGGAATTAAAAGAAACATCACACAGGTGCCCACCTGTTAATCTCAGAATAGGGTCGTTTTGACAAAAAAAAAAAAAAAAAAAAAAAAAACCCCAAAATCC